>NC_081799.1:26883393-26923393 GCF_963082965.1 Carassius carassius
AGAGTGTGTGTGATGTGAATCAGACGAGTGCAAACACACAGAGTGAGTGTGATGAGAATCAGACGAGTGCAAACACACAGAGTGAGTGTGATGAGAATCAGACGAGTGCAAACACACAGAGGGTGTGTGATGTGAATCGGACGAGTGCAAACACACAGAGTGAGTGTGATGAGAATCAGACGAGTGCAAACACACAGAGTGAGTGTGATGAGAATCAGACGAGAGCAAACACACAGAGTGACTGTGATGAGAATCAGACGAGTGTAAACACAGAGTGAGTGTGATGTGAATCAGACGAGTGCAAACACACAGAGTGAGTGTGATGAGAATCAGACGAGTGCAAACACACAGAGTGAGTGTGATGAGAATCAGACGAGTGCAAACACACAGAGTGAGTGTGATGAGAATCAGACGAGTGTAAACACACAGAGTGAGTGTGATGAGAATCAGACGAGTGCAAACACACAGAGGGTGTGTGATGTGAATCAGACGAGTGCAAACACACAGAGTGAGTGTGATGTGAATCAGACGAGTGTAAACACACAGAGTGAGTGTGATGAGAATCAGACGAGTGTAAACACAGAGTGAGTGTGATGAGAATCAGACGAGTGTAAACACAGAGTGAGTGTGATGTGAATCAGACGAGTGTAAACACACAGAGTGAGTGTGATGTGAATCAGACGAGTGCAAACACACAGAGTGAGTGTGATGCGAATCAGACGAGTGCAAACACACAGAGGGTGTGTGATGTGAATCAGACGAGTGCAAACACACAGAGTGAGTCTGATGTGAATCAGACGAGTGTAAACACACAGAGTGAGTGTGATGAAAATCAGACGAGTGCAAACACACAGAGTGAGTGTGATGAGAATCAGACGAGTGCAAACACACAGAGGGTGTGTGATGAGAATCAGACGAGTGCAAACACACAGAGTGAGTGTGATGTGAATCAGACGAGTGTAAACACACAGAGTGAGTGTGATGAGAATCAGACGAGTGCAAACACACAGAGTGAGTGTGATGAGAATCAGACGAGTGCAAACACACAGAGTGAGTGTGATGAGAATCAGACGAGTGCAAACACACAGAGGGTGTGTGATGTGAAACAGACGAGTGTAAATACACACAGTGAGTGTGATGAGAATCAGACGAGTGCAAACACACAGAGTGAGTGTGATGAGAATCAGACGAGTGCAAACACACAGGGTGTGTGATGAGAATCAGACGAGTGCAAACACACAGAGTGAGTGTGATGTGAAACAGATGAGTGTAAATACACACAGTGAGTGTGATGAGAATCAGACGAGTGCAAACACACAGAGTGAGTGTGATGAGAATCAGACAAGTGCAAACACACAGAGTGAGTGTGATGAGAATCAGACAAGTGCAAACACACAGAGTGAGTTTGATGAGAATCAGACAAGTGCAAACACACAGAGTGAGTGTGATGTGAATCGGACGAGTGCAAACACACAGAGTGAGTGTGATGAGAATCAGACGAGTGCAAACACACAGAGTGAGTGTGATGAGAATCAGACGAGTGCAAACACACAGAGTGAGTGTGATGAGAATCAGACGAGTGCAAACACACAGAGTGAGTGTGATGAGAATCAAACGAGTGCAAACACACAGAGGGTGTGTGATGTGAATCAGACGAGTGCAAACACACAGAGTGAGTGTGATGAGAATCAGACGAGTGCAAACACACAGAGTGAGTGTGATGAGAATCAGACGAGAGCAAACACACAGAGTGACTGTGATGAGAATCAGACGAGTGTAAACACAGAGTGAGTGTGATGTGAATCAGACGAGTGCAAACACACAGAGTGAGTGTGATGTGAATCAGACGAGTGCAAACACACAGAGTGAGTGTGATGTGAATCAGACGAGTGCAAACACACAGAGTGAGTGTGATGAGAATCAGACGAGTGCAAACACACAGAGGGTGTGAGATGTGAATCAGACGAGTGCAAACACACAGAGTGAGTGTGATGTGAATCAGACGAGTGCAAACACACAGAGTGAGTGTGATGTGAATCAGACGAGTGCAAACACACAGAGTGAGTGTGATGAGAATCAGACGAGTGCAAACACACAGAGGGTGTGTGATGTGAATCAGACGAGTGCAAACACACAGAGTGTGTGTGATGTGAATCAGACGAGTGCAAACACACAGAGTGTGTGTGATGAGAATCAGACGAGTGCAAACACACAGAGGGTGTGTGATGAGAATCAGACGAGTGCAAACACACAGAGTGAGTGTGATGTGAATCAGACGAGTGCAAACACACAGAGTGAGTGTGATGAGAATCAGACGAGTGCAAACACACAGAGGGTGTGAGATGTGAATCAGACGAGTGCAAACACACAGAGTGAGTGTGATGTGAATCAGACGAGTGCAAACACACAGAGTGTGTGTGATGTGAATCAGACGTGTGCAAACACACAGAGTGAGTGTGATGAGAATCAGACGAGTGCAAACACACAGAGGGTGTGTGATGTGAATCAGACGAGTGCAAACACACAGAGTGAGTGTGATGTGAATCAGACGAGTGTAAACACACAGAGTGAGTGTGATGCGAATCAGACGAGTGCAAACACACAGAGGGTGTGTGATGTGAATCAGACGAGTGCAAACACACAGAGTGAGTGTGATGTGAATCAGACGAGTGTAAACACACAGAGTGAGTGTGATGAGAATCAGACGAGAGCAAACACACAGAGTGAGTGTGATGTGAATCAGACGAGTGTAAACACACAGAGTGAGTGTGATGAGAATCAGACGAGTGCAAACACACAGAGTGAGTGTGATGAGAATCAGACGAGTGCAAACACACAGAGTGAGTGTGATGAGAATCAGACGAGTGCAAACACACAGAGTGAGTGTGATGTGAATCAGACGAGTGTAAACACACAGAGTGAGTGTGATGAGAATCAGACGAGTGCAAACACACAGAGGGTGTGTGATGTGAATCAGACGAGTGCAAACACACAGAGTGAGTGTGATGTGAATCAGATGAGTGCAAACACACAGAGTGAGTGTGATGTGAATCAGACGAGTGCAAACACACAGAGGGTGTGTGATGTGAATCAGACGAGTGCAAACACACAGAGTGAGTGTGATGTGAATCAGACGAGTGCAAACACACAGAGTGAGTGTGATGAGAATCAGACGAGTGCAAACACACAGAGGGTGTGTGATGTGAATCAGACGAGTGAAACACACAGAGGGAGTGTGATGTGAATCAGACGAGTGCAAACACACAGAGGGTGTGTGATGTGAATCAGACGAGTGCAAACACACAGAGTGAGTGTGATGTGAATCAGACGAGTGCAAACACACAGAGTGAGTGTGATGAGAATCAGACGAGTGCAAACACACAGAGGGTGTGTGATGTGAATCAGACGAGTGCAAACACACAGAGTGTGTGTGATGTGAATCAGACGAGTGCAAACACACAGAGTGTGTGTGATGAGAATCAGACGAGTGCAAACACACAGAGGGTGTGTGATGAGAATCAGACGAGTGCAAACACACAGAGTGAGTGTGATGTGAATCAGACGAGTGCAAACACACAGAGTGAGTGTGATGAGAATCAGACGAGTGCAAACACACAGAGGGTGTGAGATGTGAATCAGACGAGTGCAAACACACAGAGTGAGTGTGATGTGAATCAGACGAGTGCAAACACACAGAGTGTGTGTGATGTGAATCAGACGTGTGCAAACACACAGAGTGAGTGTGATGAGAATCAGACGAGTGCAAACACACAGAGGGTGTGTGATGTGAATCAGACGAGTGCAAACACACAGAGTGAGTGTGATGTGAATCAGACGAGTGCAAACACACAGAGGGTGTGTGATGTGAAAAAGACGAGTGCAAACACACAGAGTGTGTGTGGTGTGAATCAGACGAGTGCAAACACACAGAGTGAGTGTGATGAGAATCAGACAAGTGCAAACACACAGAGTGTGATGTGAATCAGACGAGTGCAAACACACAGAGGGTGTGTGATGTGAATCAGACGAGTGCAAACACACAGAGTGAGTGTGATGAGAATCAGACGAGTGCAAACACACAGAGTGAGTGTGATGTGAATCAGACGAGTGCAAACACACAGAGTGAGTGTGATGAGAATCAGACGAGTGCAAACACACAGAGGGTGTGAGATGTGAATCAGACGAGTGCAAACACACAGAGTGAGTGTGATGAGAATCAGACGAGTGCAAACACACAGAGTGAGTGTGATGAGAATCAGACGAGTGTAAACACAGAGTGAGTGTGATGTGAATCAGACGAGTGCAAACACACAGAGTGTGTGTGATGTGAATCAGACGAGTGTAAACACACAGAGTGTGTGTGATGAGAATCAGACGAGTGCAAACACACAGAGTGAGTGTGATGTGAATCAGACGAGTGCAAACACACAGAGTGTGTGTGGTGTGAATCAGACGAGTGCAAACACACAGAGTGAGTGTGATGAGAATCAGACGAGTGCAAACACACAGAGTGAGTGTGATGTGAATCAGACGAGTGCAAACACACAGAGTGAGTGTGATGAGAATCAGACGAGTGCAAACACACAGAGGGTGTGTGATGTGAATCAGACGAGTGCAAACACACAGAGTGAGTGTGATGTGAATCAGACGAGTGCAAACACACAGAGGGTGTGTGATGTGAATCAGACGAGTGCAAACACACAGAGTGTGTGTGGTGTGAATCAGACGAGTGCAAACACACAGAGTGAGTGTGATGAGAATCAGACGAGTGCAAACACACAGAGTGAGTGTGATGTGAATCAGACGAGTGCAAACACACAGAGTGAGTGTGATGAGAATCAGACGAGTGCAAACACACAGAGGGTGTGTGATGTGAATCAGACGAGTGCAAACACACAGAGTGAGTGTGATGAGAATCAGACGAGTGCAAACACACAGAGTGAGTGTGATGTGAATCAGACGAGTGCAAACACACAGAGTGAGTGTGATGAGAATCAGACGAGTGCAAACACACAGAGGGTGTGAGATGTGAATCAGACGAGTGCAAACACACAGAGTGAGTGTGATGTGAATCAGACGAGTGCAAACACACAGAGTGTGTGTGATGTGAATCAGACGAGTGCAAACACACAGAGTGTGTGTGATGTGAATCAGACGTGTGCAAACACACAGAGTGAGTGTGATGTGAATCAGACGAGTGCAAACACACAGAGGGTGTGTGATGTGAATCAGACGAGTGCAAACACACAGAGGGTGTGTGATGTGAATCAGACGAGTGCAAACACACAGAGGGTGTGTGATGTGAATCAGACGAGTGCAAACACACAGAGGGTGTGTGATGTGAATTAGACGAGTGCAAACACACAGAGGGTGTGTGATGTGAATCAGACGAGTGCAAACACACAGTGTGTTTGATGTGAATCAGACGAGTGCAAACACACAGAGTGAGTGTGATGTGAATCAGACGAGTGCAAACACACAGAGGGTGTGTAATGTGAATCAGACGAGTGCAAACACACAGAGTGAGTGTGATGTGAATCAGACGAGTGCAAACACAGAGGGTGTGTGATGTGAATCAGACGAGTGCAAACACACAGAGGGTTTGTGATGTGAATCAGACGAGTGCAAACACACAGAGGGTGTGTGATGTGAATCAGACGAGTGCAAACACACAGAGGGTGTGTGATGTGAATCAGACGAGTGCAAACACACAGAGTGTGTGTGATGTGAATCAGATGAGTGCAAACACACAGAGGGTGTGTGATGTGAATCAGAAGAGTGCAAACACACAGAGTGTGTGTGATGTGAATCAGACGAGTGCAAACACACAGAGTGAGTGTGATGTGAATCAGAAGAGTGCAAACACACAGAGTGTGTGTGATGTGAATCAGACGAGTGCAAACACACAGAGTGAGTGTGATGTGAATCAGACGAGTGTAAACGCACACTGTGTGTTTGATGTGAATCAGACGAGTGCAAACACACAGAGTGTGTGTGATGTGAATCAGACGAGTGCAAACACACAGAGTGTGTGTGATGTGAATCAGACGAGTGCAAACACACAGTGTGTGTGATGTGAATCATACGAGTGTAAACACACAAAGTGTGTGTGATGTGAATCAGACGAGTGTAAACAGAGTGAGTGTGATGTGAATCAGACGAGTGTAAACAGAGTGAGTGTGATGTGAATCAGACGAGTGTAAACACACAGAGTGAGTGTGATGTGAATCAGACGAGTGTAAACAGAGTGAGTGTGATGTGAATCAGACGAGTGTAAACAGAGTGAGTGTGATGTGAATCAGACGAGTGCAAACACAGAGTGAGAGTGATGTGAATCAGACGAGTGTAAACACAAAGAGTGAGTGTGATGTGAATCAGACGAGTGTAAACACACAGAGTGAGTGTGATGTTAATCAGACGAGTGCAAACACACAGAGTGAGTGTGATGTGAATAAAACGAGTGTAAACAGAGTGTGATGTGAATCAGACGAGTGTAAACACAAAGTGAGTGTGATGTGAATCAGACGAGTGCAAACAGACTGAGTGAGTGATGTGAATCAGAAGAGTGCAAACACAGAGTGAGTGTGATGTGAATCAGACGAGTGTAAACACAAAGAGTGTGATGTGAATCAGACGAGTGTAAACACAAAGAGTGTGATGTGAATCAGACGAGTGTAAACAGAGTGAGTGTGATGTGAATCAGAGGAGTGTAAGCACAGAGTGAGTGTGATGTGAATAAAACGAGTGTAAACACACAAAGTGAGTGTGATGTGAATCAGACGAGTGTAAACACACAAAGTGAGTGTGATGTGAATCAGACGAGTGTAAACACACAAAGTGAGTGTGATGAGAATCAGACGAGTGTAAGCACAGAGTGAGTGTGATGTGAACCAGACGAGTGCAAACACAGAGTGAGTGTGATGTGAATCAGACGAGTGTAAACCGAGTGAGTGTGATGTGAATCAGACGAGTGTAAACACAAAGAGTGAGTGTGATGTGAATCAGACGAGTGTAAACAGAGTGAGTGTGATGTGAATCAGACGAGTGTAAACACACAAAGTGAGTGTTATGTGAATCAGACGAGTGTAAACACACAAAGTGAGTGTGATGTGAATCAGACGAGTGTAAACACACAAAGTGAGTGTGATGTGAATCAGACGAGTGTAAACACACAAAGTGAGTGTGATGTGAATCAGACGAGTGTAAACACACAAAGTGAGTGTGATGTGAATCAGACGAGTGTAAACACAGAGTTAGTGTGATGAGAATCAGACGAGTGTAAGCACAGAGTGAGTGTGATGTGAACCAGACGAGTGCAAACACAGAGAATGAGTGTGATGTGAATCAGACGAGTGTAAACACAGAGAATCAGTGTGATGTGAATCAGACGAGTGTAAACACAGATTGAGTGTGATGAGAATCAGACGTGTGCAAACACACAGATTGAGTGTGATGTGATTTAGACGAATGTAAACACACAAAGTGAGTGTGATGAGAATCAGACGAGTGTAAACAAAGAGTGAGTGTGATGTGAATCAAACGAGTGTAAACAGAGTGAGTGTGATGTGAATCAGACGAGTGTAAACACAGAGAGTGAGTGTGATGTGAATCAGACGAGTGTAAACAGAGTGAGTGTGATGTGAAACAGACGAGGGTAAACAAAGAGTGAGTGTGATGAGAATCAGACGAGTGTAAACAGAGTGAGTGTGATGTGAATAAAACGAGTGTAAACAGAGTGAGTGTGATGAGAATCAGACGAGTGTAAGCACAGAGTGAGTGTGATGTGAACCAGACGAGTGCAAACACAGAGAATGAGTGTGATGTGAATCAGACGAGTGTAAACACAGAGAATCAGTGTGATGTGAATCAGACGAGTGTAAACACAGATTGAGTGTGATGAGAATCAGACGTGTGCAAACACACAGATTGAGTGTGATGTGATTTAGACGAATGTAAACACACAAAGTGAGTGTGATGAGAATCAGACGAGTGTAAACAAAGAGTGAGTGTGATGTGAATCAAACGAGTGTAAACAGAGTGAGTGTGATGTGAATCAGACGAGTGTAAACACAGAGAGTGAGTGTGATGTGAATCAGACGAGTGTAAACAGAGTGAGTGTGATGTGAAACAGACGAGGGTAAACAAAGAGTGAGTGTGATGAGAATCAGACGAGTGTAAACAGAGTGAGTGTGATGTGAATAAAACGAGTGTAAACAGAGTGAGTGTGATGTGAATCAGACGAGTGTAAACACACAAAGTGAGTGTGATGTGAATCAGACGAGTGTAAACACACAAAGTAAGTGTGATGTGAATCAGACGAGTGTAAGCACACAAAGTGAGTGTGATGTGAATCAGACGAGTGTAAACACAGAGTGAGTGTGATGAGAATCAGACGAGTGTAAGCACAGAGTGAGTGTGATGTGAATCAGACGAGTGCAAACACAGAGAATGAGTGTGATGTGAATCAGACGAGTGTAAACAGAGAATGAGTGTGATGTGAATCAGACGAGTGTAAACACAGAGTGAGTGTGATGAGAATCAGACGTGTGCAAACACACAGTGAGTGTGATGTGAATCAGAAGAGTGTAAACACACAGATTGACTGTGATGTGATTTAGACGAATGTAAACACACAAAGTGAGTGTGATGAGAATCAGACGAGTGTAAACACAGGGTGAGTGTGATGAGAATCAGACGAGTGTAAGCACAGAGTGAGTGTGATGTGAACCAGACGAGTGCAAACACAGAGAATGAGTGTGATGTGAATCAGACGAGTGTAAACACAGAGAATCAGTGTGATGTGAATCAGACGAGTGTAAACACAGATTGAGTGTGATGAGAATCAGACGTGTGCAAACAAACAGATTGAGTGTGATGTGATTTAGAGGAATGTAAACACACAAAGTGAGTGTGATGAGAAACAGACGAGGGTAAACAAAGAGTGAGTGTGATGAGAATCAGACGAGTGTAAACAGAGTGAGTGTGATGTGAATCAGACGAGTGTAAACACACAAAGTGAGTGTGATGTGAATCAGACGAGTGTAAACACACAAAGTGAGTGTGATGTGAATCAGACGAGTGTAAACACACAAAGTGAGTGTGATGTGAATCAGACGAGTGTAAACACACAAAGTGAGTGTGATGTGAATCAGACGAGTGTAAGCACAGAGTGAGTGTGATGTGAATCCGACGAGTGTAAGCACAGAGTGAGTGTGATGTGAATCCGACGAGTGCAAACACAGAGAATGAGTGTGATGTGAATCAGACGAGTGTAAACACAGAGAATGAGTGTGATGTGAATCAGACGAGTGTAAACACAGAGTGAGTGTGATGAGAATCAGACGTGTGCAAACACACAGTGAGTGTGATGTGAATCAGAAGAGTGTAAACACACAGATTGAGTGTGATGTGATTTAGACGAATATAAACACACAAAGTGAGTGTGATGAGAATCAGACGAGTGCAAACACAGAGTGAGTGTGATGTGAATCAGACGAGTGTAAACACACAAAGTGAGTGTGATGTGAATCAGACGAGTGTAAACACACAGGGTGAGATTGATGTGAATCAGACGAGTGCAAACACACAGAGTGAGTGTGATGTGAATCAGACGAGTGTAAACAAAGAGTGAGTGTGATGTGAATCAGACGAGGGCAAACACACAGAGTGAGTGTGATGTGAATCAGACGAGGGCAAACACACAGAGTGTGATGTGAATCAGACGAGTGTAAACACAGAGAATGAGTGTGATGTGAATCAGACGAGTGTAAACACAGATTGAGTGTGATGAGAATCAGACGTGTGCAAACACACAGATTGAGTGTGATGTGATTTAGACGAATGTAAACACACAAAGTGAGTGTGATGAGAATCAGACGAGTGTAAACAAAGAGTGAGTGTGATGTGAATCAGACGAGTGTAAACACAAAGAGTGAGTGTGATGTGAATCAGACGAGTGTAAAAACAAAGAGTGAGTGTGATGTGAATCAGACGAGTGTAAACAGAGTGAGTGTGATGTGAAACAGACGAGGGTAAACAAAGAGTGAGTGTGATGAGAATCAGACGAGTGTAAACAGAGTGAGTGTGATGTGAATCAGACGAGTGTAAACACACAAAGTGAGTGTGATGTGAATCAGACAAGTGTAAACACACAAAGTAAGTGTGATGTGAATCAGACGAGTGTAAACACACAAAGTGAGTGTGATGTGAATCAGACGAGTGTAAACACAGAGTGAGTGTGATGAGAATGAGACGAGTGTAAGCACAGAGTGAGTGTGATGTGAATCAGACAAGTGCAAACATAGAGAATGAGTGTGATGTGAATCAGACGAGTGTAAACACAGAGAATGAGTTTGATGTGAATCAGACGAGTGTAAACACAGAGTGAGTGTGATGAGAATCAGACGTGTGCAAACACACTGAGTGTGTTGTGAATCAGCAGAGTGTAAACACACAGATTGAGTGTGATGTGATTTAGACGAATGTAAACACACAAAGTGAGTGTGATGAGAATCAGACGAGTGCAAACACAGAGTGAGTGTGATGTGAATCAGACGAGTGTAAACACACAGAGTGAGTGTGATGTGAATCAGACGAGTGTAAACACACAGAGTGAGATTGATGTGAATCAGACGAGGGCAAACACACAGAGTGTGATGTGAATCAGACGAGGGCAAACACACAGAGTGAGTGTGATGTGAATCAGACGAGTGCAAACACACAGAGTGGGTGTGATGTGAATCAGACGAGTGTAAACACACAGAGTGAGATTGATGTGAATCAGACGAGTGCAAACACACAGAGTGAGTGTGATGTGAATCAGACGAGTGTAAACAAAGAGTGAGTGTGATGTGAATCAGACGAGGGCAAACACACAGAGTGAGTGTGATGTGAATCAGACGAGTGTAAACACAGAATGAGTGTGATGTGAATCAGACGAGTGTAAACAGAGTGAGTGTGATGTGAATCAGAGAAGTGTAAACACACAGAGTGAGTGTGATGTGAATCAGACGAGTGCAAACACAGAATGAGTGTGATGTGAATCAGACGAGTGTAAACACAGAGTTAGTGTGATGTGAATCAGACGAGTGTAAACACACAGTGAGTGTGATGTGAATCAGAGAAGTGTTAACACACAGAGTGAGTGTGATGTGAATCAGACGAGGGCAAACACACAGAGTGTGATGTGAAACAGACGAGGGTAAACAAAGAGTGAGTGTGATGAGAATCAGACGAGTGTAAACAGAGTGAGTGTGATGTGAATCAGATGAGTGTAAACACACAGAGTGAGTGTGATGAGAATCAGACGAGTGCAAACACAGAGTGAGTGTGATGTGAATCAGACGAGTGCAAACACACAGAGTGAGTGTGATGTGAATCAGACGAGTGTAAACACACAGAGTGAGATGTGAATCAGACGAGTGCAAACACACAGAGTGAGTGTGATGTGAATCAGACGAGTGTAAACACAGAATGAGTGTGATGTGAATCAGACGAGTGTAAACACAGAATGAGTGTGATGTGAATCAGACGAGTGTAAACACAGAGTGAGTGTGATGTGAATCAGACGAGTGTAAACACAGAGTGAGTGTGATGTGAATCAGAGAAGTGTAAACACACAGAGTGAGTGTGATGTGAATCAGACGAGTGCAAACACAGAATGAGTGTGATGTGAATCAGACGAGTGTAAACACAGAGTTAGTGTGATGAGAATCAGATGAGTGTAAACACAGAGTGAGTGTGATGTGAATCAGACGAGTGTAAACACAGAATGAGTGTGATGTGAATCAGACGAGTGTAAACACAGAATGAGTGTGATGTGAATCAGACGAGTGTAAACACAGAGTGAGTGTGATGTGAATCAGACGAGTGTAAACACAGAGTGAGTGTGATGTGAATCAGAGAAGTGTAAACACACAGAGTGAGTGTGATGTGAATCAGACGAGTGCAAACACAGAATGAGTGTGATGTGAATCAGACGAGTGCAAACACACAGAGTGAGTGTGATGAGAATCAGACGAGTGCAAACACACAGAGTGAGTGTGATGAGAATCAGACGAGTGCAAACACACAGAGTGAGTGTGATGAGAATCAGACGAGTGTAAACACACAGAGTGAGTGTGATGAGAATCAGACGAGTGCAAACACACAGAGGGTGTGTGATGTGAATCAGACGAGTGCAAACACACAGAGTGAGTGTGATGTGAATCAGACGAGTGTAAACACACAGAGTGAGTGTGATGAGAATCAGACGAGTGTAAACACAGAGTGAGTGTGATGAGAATCAGACGAGTGTAAACACAGAGTGAGTGTGATGTGAATCAGACGAGTGTAAACACACAGAGTGAGTGTGATGTGAATCAGACGAGTGTAAACACACAGAGTGAGTGTGATGAGAATCAGACGAGTGCAAACACACAGAGTGAGTGTGATGAGAATCAGACGAGTGCAAACACACAGAGTGAGTGTGATGAGAATCAGACGAGTGCAAACACACAGAGGGTGTGTGATGTGAAACAGACGAGTGTAAATACACACAGTGAGTGTGATGAGAATCAGACGAGTGCAAACACACAGAGTGAGTGTGATGAGAATCAGACGAGTGCAAACACACAGGGTGTGTGATGAGAATCAGACGAGTGCAAACACACAGAGTGAGTGTGATGTGCAACAGATGAGTGTAAATACACACAGTGAGTGTGATGAGAATCAGACGAGTGCAAACACACAGAGTGAGTGTGATGAGAATCAGACAAGTGCAAACACACAGAGTGAGTGTGATGAGAATCAGACAAGTGCAAACACACAGAGTGAGTTTGATGAGAATCAGACAAGTGCAAACACACAGAGTGAGTGTGATGTGAATCGGACGAGTGCAAACACACAGAGTGAGTGTGATGAGAATCAGACGAGTGCAAACACACAGAATGAGTGTGATGAGAATCAGACGAGTGCAAACACACAGAGTGAGTGTGATGAGAATCAGACGAGTGCAAACACACAGAGTGAGTGTGATGAGAATCAAACGAGTGCAAACACACAGAGGGTGTGTGATGTGAATCAGACGAGTGCAAACACACAGAGTGAGTGTGATGAGAATCAGACGAGTGCAAACACACAGAGTGAGTGTGATGAGAATCAGACGAGAGCAAACACACAGAGTGACTGTGATGAGAATCAGACGAGTGTAAACACAGAGTGAGTGTGATGTGAATCAGACGAGTGCAAACACACAGAGTGAGTGTGATGTGAATCAGACGAGTGCAAACACACAGAGTGAGTGTGATGTGAATCAGACGAGTGCAAACACACAGAGTGAGTGTGATGAGAATCAGACGAGTGCAAACACACAGAGGGTGTGAGATGTGAATCAGACGAGTGCAAACACACAGAGTGAGTGTGATGTGAATCAGACGAGTGCAAACACACAGAGTGAGTGTGATGTGAATCAGACGAGTGCAAACACACAGAGTGAGTGTGATGAGAATCAGACGAGTGCAAACACACAGAGGGTGTGTGATGTGAATCAGACGAGTGCAAACACACAGAGTGTGTGTGATGTGAATCAGACGAGTGCAAACACACAGAGTGTGTGTGATGAGAATCAGACGAGTGCAAACACACAGAGGGTGTGTGATGAGAATCAGACGAGTGCAAACACACAGAGTGAGTGTGATGTGAATCAGACGAGTGCAAACACACAGAGTGAGTGTGATGAGAATCAGACGAGTGCAAACACACAGAGGGTGTGAGATGTGAATCAGACGAGTGCAAACACACAGAGTGAGTGTGATGTGAATCAGACGAGTGCAAACACACAGAGTGTGTGTGATGTGAATCAGACGTGTGCAAACACACAGAGTGAGTGTGATGAGAATCAGACGAGTGCAAACACACAGAGGGTGTGTGATGTGAATCAGACGAGTGCAAACACACAGAGTGAGTGTGATGTGAATCAGACGAGTGTAAACACACAGAGTGAGTGTGATGCGAATCAGACGAGTGCAAACACACAGAGGGTGTGTGATGTGAATCAGACGAGTGCAAACACACAGAGTGAGTGTGATGTGAATCAGACGAGTGTAAACACACAGAGTGAGTGTGATGAGAATCAGACGAGAGCAAACACACAGAGTGAGTGTGATGTGAATCAGACGAGTGTAAACACACAGAGTGAGTGTGATGAGAATCAGACGAGTGCAAACACACAGAGTGAGTGTGATGAGAATCAGACGAGTGCAAACACACAGAGTGAGTGTGATGAGAATCAGACGAGTGCAAACACACAGAGTGAGTGTGATGTGAATCAGACGAGTGTAAACACACAGAGTGAGTGTGATGAGAATCAGACGAGTGCAAACACACAGAGGGTGTGTGATGTGAATCAGACGAGTGCAAACACACAGAGTGAGTGTGATGTGAATCAGATGAGTGCAAACACACAGAGTGAGTGTGATGTGAATCAGACGAGTGCAAACACACAGAGGGTGTGTGATGTGAATCAGACGAGTGCAAACACACAGAGTGAGTGTGATGTGAATCAGACGAGTGCAAACACACAGAGTGAGTGTGATGAGAATCAGACGAGTGCAAACACACAGAGGGTGTGTGATGTGAATCAGACGAGTGAAACACACAGAGGGAGTGTGATGTGAATCAGACGAGTGCAAACACACAGAGGGTGTGTGATGTGAATCAGACGAGTGCAAACACACAGAGTGAGTGTGATGTGAATCAGACGAGTGCAAACACACAGAGTGAGTGTGATGAGAATCAGACGAGTGCAAACACACAGAGGGTGTGTGATGTGAATCAGACGAGTGCAAACACACAGAGTGTGTGTGATGTGAATCAGACGAGTGCAAACACACAGAGTGTGTGTGATGAGAATCAGACGAGTGCAAACACACAGAGGGTGTGTGATGAGAATCAGACGAGTGCAAACACACAGAGTGAGTGTGATGTGAATCAGACGAGTGCAAACACACAGAGTGAGTGTGATGAGAATCAGACGAGTGCAAACACACAGAGGGTGTGAGATGTGAATCAGACGAGTGCAAACACACAGAGTGAGTGTGATGTGAATCAGACGAGTGCAAACACACAGAGTGTGTGTGATGTGAATCAGACGTGTGCAAACACACAGAGTGAGTGTGATGAGAATCAGACGAGTGCAAACACACAGAGGGTGTGTGATGTGAATCAGACGAGTGCAAACACACAGAGTGAGTGTGATGTGAATCAGACGAGTGCAAACACACAGAGGGTGTGTGATGTGAAAAAGACGAGTGCAAACACACAGAGTGTGTGTGGTGTGAATCAGACGAGTGCAAACACACAGAGTGAGTGTGATGAGAATCAGACAAGTGCAAACACACAGAGTGTGATGTGAATCAGACGAGTGCAAACACACAGAGGGTGTGTGATGTGAATCAGACGAGTGCAAACACACAGAGTGAGTGTGATGAGAATCAGACGAGTGCAAACACACAGAGTGAGTGTGATGTGAATCAGACGAGTGCAAACACACAGAGTGAGTGTGATGAGAATCAGACGAGTGCAAACACACAGAGGGTGTGAGATGTGAATCAGACGAGTGCAAACACACAGAGTGAGTGTGATGAGAATCAGACGAGTGCAAACACACAGAGTGAGTGTGATGAGAATCAGACGAGTGTAAACACAGAGTGAGTGTGATGTGAATCAGACGAGTGCAAACACACAGAGTGTGTGTGATGTGAATCAGACGAGTGTAAACACACAGAGTGTGTGTGATGAGAATCAGACGAGTGCAAACACACAGAGTGAGTGTGATGTGAATCAGACGAGTGCAAACACACAGAGTGTGTGTGGTGTGAATCAGACGAGTGCAAACACACAGAGTGAGTGTGATGAGAATCAGACGAGTGCAAACACACAGAGTGAGTGTGATGTGAATCAGACGAGTGCAAACACACAGAGTGAGTGTGATGAGAATCAGACGAGTGCAAACACACAGAGGGTGTGTGATGTGAATCAGACGAGTGCAAACACACAGAGTGAGTGTGATGTGAATCAGACGAGTGCAAACACACAGAGGGTGTGTGATGTGAATCAGACGAGTGCAAACACACAGAGTGTGTGTGGTGTGAATCAGACGAGTGCAAACACACAGAGTGAGTGTGATGAGAATCAGACGAGTGCAAACACACAGAGTGAGTGTGATGTGAATCAGACGAGTGCAAACACACAGAGTGAGTGTGATGAGAATCAGACGAGTGCAAACACACAGAGGGTGTGTGATGTGAATCAGACGAGTGCAAACACACAGAGTGAGTGTGATGAGAATCAGACGAGTGCAAACACACAGAGTGAGTGTGATGTGAATCAGACGAGTGCAAACACACAGAGTGAGTGTGATGAGAATCAGACGAGTGCAAACACACAGAGGGTGTGAGATGTGAATCAGACGAGTGCAAACACACAGAGTGAGTGTGATGTGAATCAGACGAGTGCAAACACACAGAGTGTGTGTGATGTGAATCAGACGTGTGCAAACACACAGAGTGAGTGTGATGTGAATCAGACGAGTGCAAACACACAGAGGGTGTGTGATGTGAATCAGACGAGTGCAAACACACAGAGGGTGTGTGATGTGAATCAGACGAGTGCAAACACACAGAGGGTGTGTGATGTGAATCAGACGAGTGCAAACACACAGAGGGTGTGTGATGTGAATTAGACGAGTGCAAACACACAGAGGGTGTGTGATGTGAATCAGACGAGTGCAAACACACAGTGTGTTTGATGTGAATCAGACGAGTGCAAACACACAGAGTGAGTGTGATGTGAATCAGACGAGTGCAAACACACAGAGGGTGTGTAATGTGAATCAGACGAGTGCAAACACACAGAGTGAGTGTGATGTGAATCAGACGAGTGCAAACACAGAGGGTGTGTGATGTGAATCAGACGAGTGCAAACACACAGAGGGTTTGTGATGTGAATCAGACGAGTGCAAACACACAGAGGGTGTGTGATGTGAATCAGACGAGTGCAAACACACAGAGGGTGTGTGATGTGAATCAGACGAGTGCAAACACACAGAGTGTGTGTGATGTGAATCAGATGAGTGCAAACACACAGAGGGTGTGTGATGTGAATCAGAAGAGTGCAAACACACAGAGTGTGTGTGATGTGAATCAGACGAGTGCAAACACACAGAGTGAGTGTGATGTGAATCAGAAGAGTGCAAACACACAGAGTGTGTGTGATGTGAATCAGACGAGTGCAAACACACAGAGTGAGTGTGATGTGAATCAGACGAGTGTAAACGCACACTGTGTGTTTGATGTGAATCAGACGAGTGCAAACACACAGAGTGTGTGTGATGTGAATCAGACGAGTGCAAACACACAGAGTGTGTGTGATGTGAATCAGACGAGTGCAAACACACAGTGTGTGTGATGTGAATCATACGAGTGTAAACACACAAAGTGTGTGTGATGTGAATCAGACGAGTGTAAACAGAGTGAGTGTGATGTGAATCAGACGAGTGTAAACACACAGAGTGAGTGTGATGTGAATCAGACGAGTGTAAACAGAGTGAGTGTGATGTGAATCAGACGAGTGTAAACAGAGTGAGTGTGATGTGAATCAGACGAGTGCAAACACAGAGTGTGTGTGATGTGAATCAGACGAGTGTAAACACACAGAGTGTGTGTGATGTGAATTAGACGAGTGTAAACAGAGTGAGTGTGATGTGAATCAGACGAGTGCAAACACACAGAGTGAGTGTGATGTGAATCAGATGAGTGCAAAAACACAGAGTGTGATGAGAATCAGACGAGTGCAAACACAGAGTGAGAGTGATGTGAATCAGACGAGTGTAAACACAAAGAGTGAGTGTGATGTGAATCAGACGAGTGTAAACACACAGAGTGAGTGTGATGTTAATCAGACGAGTGCAAACACACAGAGTGAGTGTGATGTGAATAAAACGAGTGTAAACAGAGTGTGATGTGAATCAGACGAGTGTAAACACAAAGTGAGTGTGATGTGAATCAGACGAGTGCAAACAGACTGAGTGAGTGATGTGAATCAGAAGAGTGCAAACACAGAGTGAGTGTGATGTGAATCAGACGAGTGTAAACACAAAGAGTGTGATGTGAATCAGACGAGTGTAAACACAAAGAGTGTGATGTGAATCAGACGAGTGTAAACAGAGTGAGTGTGATGTGAATCAGAGGAGTGTAAGCACAGAGTGAGTGTGATGTGAATAAAACGAGTGTAAACACACAAAGTGAGTGTGATGTGAATCAGACGAGTGTAAACACACAAAGTGAGTGTGATGTGAATCAGACGAGTGTAAACACACAAAGTGAGTGTGATGAGAATCAGACGAGTGTAAGCACAGAGTGAGTGTGATGTGAACCAGACGAGTGCAAACACAGAGTGAGTGTGATGTGAATCAGACGAGTGTAAACCGAGTGAGTGTGATGTGAATCAGACGAGTGTAAACACAAAGAGTGAGTGTGATGTGAATCAGACGAGTGTAAACAGAGTGAGTGTGATGTGAATCAGACGAGTGTAAACACACAAAGTGAGTGTTATGTGAATCAGACGAGTGTAAACACACAAAGTGAGTGTGATGTGAATCAGACGAGTGTAAACACACAAAGTGAGTGTGATGTGAATCAGACGAGTGTAAACACACAAAGTGAGTGTGATGTGAATCAGACGAGTGTAAACACACAAAGTGAGTGTGATGTGAATCAGACGAGTGTAAACACAGAGTTAGTGTGATGAGAATCAGACGAGTGTAAGCACAGAGTGAGTGTGATGTGAACCAGACGAGTGCAAACACAGAGAATGAGTGTGATGTGAATCAGACGAGTGTAAACACAGAGAATCAGTGTGATGTGAATCAGACGAGTGTAAACACAGATTGAGTGTGATGAGAATCAGACGTGTGCAAACACACAGATTGAGTGTGATGTGATTTAGACGAATGTAAACACACAAAGTGAGTGTGATGAGAATCAGACGAGTGTAAACAAAGAGTGAGTGTGATGTGAATCAAACGAGTGTAAACAGAGTGAGTGTGATGTGAATCAGACGAGTGTAAACACAGAGAGTGAGTGTGATGTGAATCAGACGAGTGTAAACAGAGTGAGTGTGATGTGAAACAGACGAGGGTAAACAAAGAGTGAGTGTGATGAGAATCAGACGAGTGTAAACAGAGTGAGTGTGATGTGAATAAAACGAGTGTAAACAGAGTGAGTGTGATGAGAATCAGACGAGTGTAAGCACAGAGTGAGTGTGATGTGAACCAGACGAGTGCAAACACAGAGAATGAGTGTGATGTGAATCAGACGAGTGTAAACACAGAGAATCAGTGTGATGTGAATCAGACGAGTGTAAACACAGATTGAGTGTGATGAGAATCAGACGTGTGCAAACACACAGATTGAGTGTGATGTGATTTAGACGAATGTAAACACACAAAGTGAGTGTGATGAGAATCAGACGAGTGTAAACAAAGAGTGAGTGTGATGTGAATCAAACGAGTGTAAACAGAGTGAGTGTGATGTGAATCAGACGAGTGTAAACACAGAGAGTGAGTGTGATGTGAATCAGACGAGTGTAAACAGAGTGAGTGTGATGTGAAACAGACGAGGGTAAACAAAGAGTGAGTGTGATGAGAATCAGACGAGTGTAAACAGAGTGAGTGTGATGTGAATAAAACGAGTGTAAACAGAGTGAGTGTGATGTGAATCAGACGAGTGTAAACACACAAAGTGAGTGTGATGTGAATCAGACGAGTGTAAACACACAAAGTAAGTGTGATGTGAATCAGACGAGTGTAAGCACACAAAGTGAGTGTGATGTGAATCAGACGAGTGTAAACACAGAGTGAGTGTGATGAGAATCAGACGAGTGTAAGCACAGAGTGAGTGTGATGTGAATCAGACGAGTGCAAACACAGAGAATGAGTGTGATGTGAATCAGACGAGTGTAAACAGAGAATGAGTGTGATGTGAATCAGACGAGTGTAAACACAGAGTGAGTGTGATGAGAATCAGACGTGTGCAAACACACAGTGAGTGTGATGTGAATCAGAAGAGTGTAAACACACAGATTGACTGTGATGTGATTTAGACGAATGTAAACACACAAAGTGAGTGTGATGAGAATCAGACGAGTGTAAACACAGGGTGAGTGTGATGAGAATCAGACGAGTGTAAGCACAGAGTGAGTGTGATGTGAACCAGACGAGTGCAAACACAGAGAATGAGTGTGATGTGAATCAGACGAGTGTAAACACAGAGAATCAGTGTGATGTGAATCAGACGAGTGTAAACACAGATTGAGTGTGATGAGAATCAGACGTGTGCAAACAAACAGATTGAGTGTGATGTGATTTAGAGGAATGTAAACACACAAAGTGAGTGTGATGAGAAACAGACGAGGGTAAACAAAGAGTGAGTGTGATGAGAATCAGACGAGTGTAAACAGAGTGAGTGTGATGTGAATCAGACGAGTGTAAACACACAAAGTGAGTGTGATGTGAATCAGACGAGTGTAAACACACAAAGTGAGTGTGATGTGAATCAGACGAGTGTAAACACACAAAGTGAGTGTGATGTGAATCAGACGAGTGTAAACACACAAAGTGAGTGTGATGTGAATCAGACGAGTGTAAGCACAGAGTGAGTGTGATGTGAATCCGACGAGTGTAAGCACAGAGTGAGTGTGATGTGAATCCGACGAGTGCAAACACAGAGAATGAGTGTGATGTGAATCAGACGAGTGTAAACACAGAGAATGAGTGTGATGTGAATCAGACGAGTGTAAACACAGAGTGAGTGTGATGAGAATCAGACGTGTGCAAACACACAGTGAGTGTGATGTGAATCAGAAGAGTGTAAACACACAGATTGAGTGTGATGTGATTTAGACGAATATAAACACACAAAGTGAGTGTGATGAGAATCAGACGAGTGCAAACACAGAGTGAGTGTGATGTGAATCAGACGAGTGTAAACACACAAAGTGAGTGTGATGTGAATCAGACGAGTGTAAACACACAGGGTGAGATTGATGTGAATCAGACGAGTGCAAACACACAGAGTGAGTGTGATGTGAATCAGACGAGTGTAAACAAAGAGTGAGTGTGATGTGAATCAGACGAGGGCAAACACACAGAGTGAGTGTGATGTGAATCAGACGAGGGCAAACACACAGAGTGTGATGTGAATCAGACGAGTGTAAACACAGAGAATGAGTGTGATGTGAATCAGACGAGTGTAAACACAGATTGAGTGTGATGAGAATCAGACGTGTGCAAACACACAGATTGAGTGTGATGTGATTTAGACGAATGTAAACACACAAAGTGAGTGTGATGAGAATCAGACGAGTGTAAACAAAGAGTGAGTGTGATGTGAATCAGACGAGTGTAAACACAAAGAGTGAGTGTGATGTGAATCAGACGAGTGTAAAAACAAAGAGTGAGTGTGATGTGAATCAGACGAGTGTAAACAGAGTGAGTGTGATGTGAAACAGACGAGGGTAAACAAAGAGTGAGTGTGATGAGAATCAGACGAGTGTAAACAGAGTGAGTGTGATGTGAATCAGACGAGTGTAAACACACAAAGTGAGTGTGATGTGAATCAGACAAGTGTAAACACACAAAGTAAGTGTGATGTGAATCAGACGAGTGTAAACACACAAAGTGAGTGTGATGTGAATCAGACGAGTGTAAACACAGAGTGAGTGTGATGAGAATGAGACGAGTGTAAGCACAGAGTGAGTGTGATGTGAATCAGACAAGTGCAAACATAGAGAATGAGTGTGATGTGAATCAGACGAGTGTAAACACAGAGAATGAGTTTGATGTGAATCAGACGAGTGTAAACACAGAGTGAGTGTGATGAGAATCAGACGTGTGCAAACACACTGAGTGTGTTGTGAATCAGCAGAGTGTAAACACACAGATTGAGTGTGATGTGATTTAGACGAATGTAAACACACAAAGTGAGTGTGATGAGAATCAGACGAGTGCAAACACAGAGTGAGTGTGATGTGAATCAGACGAGTGTAAACACACAGAGTGAGTGTGATGTGAATCAGACGAGTGTAAACACACAGAGTGAGATTGATGTGAATCAGACGAGGGCAAACACACAGAGTGTGATGTGAATCAGACGAGGGCAAACACACAGAGTGAGTGTGATGTGAATCAGACGAGTGCAAACACACAGAGTGGGTGTGATGTGAATCAGACGAGTGTAAACACACAGAGTGAGATTGATGTGAATCAGACGAGTGCAAACACACAGAGTGAGTGTGATGTGAATCAGACGAGTGTAAACAAAGAGTGAGTGTGATGTGAATCAGACGAGGGCAAACACACAGAGTGAGTGTGATGTGAATCAGACGAGTGTAAACACAGAATGAGTGTGATGTGAATCAGACGAGTGTAAACAGAGTGAGTGTGATGTGAATCAGAGAAGTGTAAACACACAGAGTGAGTGTGATGTGAATCAGACGAGTGCAAACACAGAATGAGTGTGATGTGAATCAGACGAGTGTAAACACAGAGTTAGTGTGATGTGAATCAGACGAGTGTAAACACACAGTGAGTGTGATGTGAATCAGAGAAGTGTTAACACACAGAGTGAGTGTGATGTGAATCAGACGAGGGCAAACACACAGAGTGTGATGTGAAACAGACGAGGGTAAACAAAGAGTGAGTGTGATGAGAATCAGACGAGTGTAAACAGAGTGAGTGTGATGTGAATCAGATGAGTGTAAACACACAGAGTGAGTGTGATGAGAATCAGACGAGTGCAAACACAGAGTGAGTGTGATGTGAATCAGACGAGTGCAAACACACAGAGTGAGTGTGATGTGAATCAGACGAGTGTAAACACACAGAGTGAGATTGATGTGAATCAGACGAGTGCAAACACACAGAGTGAGTGTGATGTGAATCAGACGAGTGTAAACAAAGAGTGAGTGTGATGTGAATCAGACGAGGGCAAACACACAGAGTGTGATGTGAATCAGACGAGTGCAAACACACAGAGTGAGTGTGATGTGAATCAGACGAGTGTAAACACAGAATGAGTGTGATGTGAATCAGACGAGTGTAAACACAGAATGAGTGTGATGTGAATCAGACGAGTGTAAACACAGAGTGAGTGTGATGTGAATCAGACGAGTGTAAACACAGAGTGAGTGTGATGTGAATCAGAGAAGTGTAAACACACAGAGTGAGTGTGATGTGAATCAGACGAGTGCAAACACAGAATGAGTGTGATGTGAATCAGACGAGTGTAAACACAGAGTTAGTGTGATGAGAATCAGATGAGTGTAAACACAGAGTGAGTGTGATGTGAATCAGACGAGTGTAAACACAGAATGAGTGTGATGTGAATCAGACGAGTGTAAACACAGAATGAGTGTGATGTGAATCAGACGAGTGTAAACACAGAGTGAGTGTGATGTGAATCAGACGAGTGTAAACACAGAGTGAGTGTGATGTGAATCAGAGAAGTGTAAACACACAGAGTGAGTGTGATGTGAATCAGACGAGTGCAAACACAGAATGAGTGTGATGAGAATCAGACGAGTGCAAACACACAGAGTGAGTGTGATGTGAATCAGACGAGTGTAAACACACAGAGTGAGATTGATGTGAATCAGACGAGTGCAAACACACAGAGTGAGTGTGATGTGAATCAGACGAGTGTAAACAAAGAGTGAGTGTGATGTGAATCAGACGAGGGCAAACACACAGAGTGTGATGTGAATCAGACGAGTGCAAACACACAGAGTGAGTGTGATGTGAATCAGACGAGTGTAAACACAGAATGAGTGTGATGTGAATCAGACGAGTGTAAACACAGAATGAGTGTGATGTGAATCAGACGAGTGTAAACACAGAGTGAGTGTGATGTGAATCAGACGAGTGTAAACACAGAGTGAGTGTGATGTGAATCAGAGAAGTGTAAACACACAGAGTGAGTGTGATGAGAATCAGACGAGTGCAAACACACAGAGTGAGTGTGATGAGAATCAGACGAGTGCAAACACACAGAGTGTGATGTGAATCAGACGAGTGCAAACACACAGAGTGAGTGTGATGTGAATCAGACGAGTGTAAACACACAGAGTGAGATTGATGTGAATCAGACGAGTGCAAACACACAGAGTGAGTGTGATGTGAATCAGACAAGTGTAAACAAAGAGTGAGTGTGATGTGAATCAGACGAGGGCAAACACACAGAGTGAGTGTGATGTGAATCAGACGAGTGTAAACACAGAATGAGTGTGATGTGAATCAGACGAGTGTAAACAGAGTGAGTGTGATGTGAATCAGAGAAGTGTAAACACACAGAGTGAGTGTGATGTGAATCAGACGAGTGCAAACACAGAATGAGTGTGATGTGAATCAGACGAGTGTAAACACACAGTGAGTGTGATGTGAATCAGAGAAGTGTAAACACACAGATTGAGTGTGATGTGATTTAGACGAATATAAACACACAAAGTGAGTGTGATGAGAATCAGACGAGTGCAAACACAGAGTGAGTGTGATGTGAATCAGACGAGTGTAAACACACAGAGTGAGATTGATGTGAATCAGACGAGTGCAAACACAGAGTGAGTGTGCTGTGAATCAGACGAGGGCAAACACACAGAGTGTGATGTGAATCAGACGAGTGTAAACACAGAGAATGAGTGTGATGTGAATCAGACGAGTGTAAACACAGATTGAGTGTGATGAGAATCAGACGTGTGCAAACACACAGATTGAGTGTGATGTGATTTAGACGAATGTAAACACACAAAGTGAGTGTGATGAGAATCAGACGAGTGTAAACAAAGAGTGAGTGTGATGTGAATCAGACGAGTGTAAACACAAAGAGTGAGTGTGATGTGAATCAGACGAGTGTAAAAACAAAGAGTGAGTGTGATGTGAATCAGACGAGTGTAAACAGAGTGAGTGTGATGTGAAACAGACGAGGGTAAACAAAGAGTGAGTGTGATGAGAATCAGACGAGTGTAAACAGAGTGAGTGTGATGTGAATCAGACGAGTGTAAACACACAAAGTGAGTGTGATGTGAATCAGACAAGTGTAAACACACAAAGTAAGTGTGTTGTGAATCAGCAGAGTGTAAACACACAGATTGAGTGTGATGTGATTTAGACGAATGTAAACACACAAAGTGAGTGTGATGAGAATCAGACGAGTGTAAGCACAGAGTGAGTGTGATGTGAATCAGACAAGTGCAAACACAGAGAATGAGTGTGATGTGAATCAGACGAGTGTAAACACACAGAGTGAGATTGATGTGAATCAGACGAGTGCAAACACACAGAGTGAGTGTGATGTGAATCAGACGAGGGCAAACACACAGAGTGTGATGTGAATCAGACGAGGGCAAACACACAGAGTGAGTGTGATGTGAATCAGACGAGTGCAAACACACAGAGTGAGTGTGATGTGAATCAGACGAGTGTAAACAAAGAGTGAGTGTGATGTGAATCAGACGAGGGCAAACACACAGAGTGAGTGTGATGTGAATCAGACGAGTGTAAACACAGAGTTAGTGTGATGTGAATCAGACGAGTGTAAACACACAGTGAGTGTGATGTGAATCAGAGAAGTGTAAACACACAGAGTGAGTGTGATGTGAATCAGACGAGGGCAAACACACAGAGTGTGATGTGAAACAGACGAGGGTAAACAAAGAGTGAGTGTGATGAGAATCAGACGAGTGTAAACAGAGTGAGTGTGATGTGAATCAGACGAGTGTAAACACACAGAGTGAGTGTGATGAGAATCAGACGAGTGCAAACACAGAGTGAGTGTGATGTGAATCAGACGAGTGCAAACACACAGAGTGAGTGTGATGTGAATCAGACGAGTGTAAACACACAGAGTGAGATTGATGTGAATCAGACGAGTGCAAACACACAGAGTGAGTGTGATGTGAATCAGACGAGTGTAAACAAAGAGTGAGTGTGATGTGAATCAGACGAGGGCAAACACACAGAGTGTGATGTGAATCAGACGAGTGCAAACACACAGAGTGTGATGTGAATCAGACGAGTGTAAACACAGAATGAGTGTGATGTGAATCAGACGAGTGTAAACACAGAATGAGTGTGATGTGAATCAGACGAGTGTAAACACAGAGTGAGTGTGATGTGAATCAGACGAGTGTAAACACAGAGTGAGTGTGATGTGAATCAGAGAAGTGTAAACACACAGAGTGAGTGTGATGTGAATCAGACGAGTGCAAACACAGAATGAGTGTGATGAGAATCAGACGAGTGCAAACACACAGAGTGAGTGTGATGTGAATCAGATGAGTGTAAACACAGAATGAGTGTGATGTGAATCAGACGAGTGCAAACACACAGAGTGAGTGTGATGTGAATCAGACGAGTGTAAACACAGAATGAGTGTGATGTGAATCAGACGAGTGTAAACAGAGTGAGTGTGATGTGAATCAGAGAAGTGTAAACACACAGTGAGTGTGATGTGAATCAGAGAAGTGTAAACACACAGAGTGAGTGTGATGTGAATCAGACGAGGGCAAACACACAGAGTGTGATGTGAAACAGACGAGGGTAAACAAAGAGTGAGTGTGATGAGAATCAGACGAGTGTAAACAGAGTGAGTGTGATGTGAATCAGACGAGTGTAAACACACAAAGTGAGTGTGATGAAAATCAGACGAGTGCAAACATAGAGTGAGTGTTATGTGAATCAGACGAGTGCAAACACACAGAGTGAGTGTGATGTGAATCAGACGAGTGTAAACACACAGGGTGAGATTGATGTGAATCAGACGAGTGCAAACACACAGAGTGAGTGTGATGTGAATCAGACGAGTGTAAACAAAGAGTGAGTGTGATGTGAATCAGACGAGGGCAAACACACAGAGTGAGTGTGATGTGAATCAGACGAGTGTAAACACAGAATGAGTGTGATGTGAATCAGACGAGTGTAAACACAGAATGAGTGTGATGTGAATCAGACGAGTGTAAACACAGAGTGAGTGTGATGTGAATCAGACGAGTGTAAACACAGAGTGAGTGTGATGTGAATCAGAGAAGTGTAAACACACAGAGTGAGTGTGATGTGAATCAGACGAGTGCAAACACAGAATGAGTGTGATGTGAATCAGACGAGTGTAAACACAGAGTTAGTGTGATGAGAATCAGACGAGTGCAAACACACAGAGTGTGATGTGAATCAGATGAGTGTAAACACACAGTGAGTGTGATGTGAATCAGAGAAGTGTAAACACACAGAGTGAGTGTGATGAGAATCAGACGAGTGCAAACACAGAATGAGTGTGATGTGAATCAGACGAGTGTAAGCACAGAGTGAGTGTGATGAGAATCAGACGAGTGCAAACACACAGAGTGAGTGTGATGTGAATCAGATGAGTGTAAACACACAGTGAGTGTGATGAGAATCAGACGAGTGCAAACACACAGAGTGTAATGTAAATCAGACAAGTGCAAACACACAGTGAGTGTGATGTGAATCAGAGAAGTGCAAACACACAGTGAGTGTGATGTGAATCAGAGAAGTGCAAACACACAGAGTGAGTGTGATGTGAATCAGACGAGTGCAAACACACAGAGGGTGTGTGATGTGAATCAGACGAGTGTAAACACACAGAGTGAGTGTGATGAGAATCAGACGAGTATAAACACACAGAGTGAGTGTGATGAGAATCAGACGAGTATAAACACACAGAGTGAGTGTGATGTGAATCAGACGAGTGCAAACACAGAATGAGTGTGATTTGAATCAGACGAGTGTAAGCACAGAGTGAGTGTGATGTAAATCCGACGAGTGTGAGGAGCAGTGAAGGATCGGGAGGAGCGTCTCACTCTCTTGATGCTGCTCTCCTGCTGCTCCTCCAGGAACTCCATCAGCTCCGCTCGCGTCCCATTGTTCCAGATCAAGTATGGGTTTTCCGAGTTACTGTTCAGCAGCTTCAGCACCTGGAGAACCCACAGAAGAAGCACAGATCAACACACAGCCATTGTCCTAATTTGTAAGTCTCTTTGGATAAAAGCGTCTGCTTAATGAATACATGTAAATGTAAATGTCCATCTGTCCTTCAACAGCAGTACTAGTGCTACACAATACTAACTCTATGACATGACACCAGACTGAAATAATCATATAGCATATATATATTTCATGATATAGAACAAACACAATAAAACAAAGACAAAAATTAAAAAGTAAGGCCCTGTAAAATCCCTGTTATTTCTCATTTTAATTAAAAAAACATTTGAGACTCCATTTTAATGTTTAATCAAAACGCATGTCTAACTAATTGAATTCATGAAACTTATACAATGTAACAGCAATTTATTAAAAGTTTGACAAAAATTATGTTAAAGGCCCTATGAAATACATGATTATTTTTCTCAAATTCTGTGAATGTTTTTCATAAATTTTCTGAATTCCATTTTAATATTTTCATTAGATTTGAATAATCAAAAGGCATGTCCAATTAATTTATAAAGATTAATTACATTTCAAACAGAACCGATCAATTATATTATTCTAAAAAAAAAATCAGAAATACTGTGTTGTGTATTTACATTTCAATAGATGTAATTTCTATTAATGGTGCTACCGGCAGCGCAGGTCTCTCTGTACCTCTGTGGGCGAGCTGCGGCCCAGTCTGCGGGAGATGTAGGGCGTCAGCATGGCCCCCAGACTCTTCCTGATGGCAGGGTTCTCCGGAGGAAGCTCTCCTGCGCTGGGCTCGTCCTCCGGGCCCCGGGCCCCGCTGTACCCCGCCAGCCGGCCGAGGGCCACCACGCTCAGTTTGGCCAGACTGTTGCACACCTGCTGCTGGTTGGTGTCGTGGCTGGCCTGCACGCCGCTCTCCTCCAGGGTGTAGTCGTAGCTGAAGAGGCTCGCCAGCAGGTGCCACAGGACCCCGGCCTGATACAGGTGCGTCTGCAGGAAGAAGTCCACCGCCAAGGAGCTGACGCACTCCACCACCAGAGACGCCAAGCGCGGCAGACCCTGAGAGACGGCAAACACAAACACTCGCAGACTCGGTGTATGAAGAGATCACTTATCCACACAAACAATACAACACAGCTCTGACTAGTCTTAATTTTAATTAATAGTCAGTCAGTAATAAAGAGATGCGTGTTCTTACCTTGCTGTAGTAGAGAATGTGACAAACATCTCTAATAATGTTGGGAAGCTCGACTATCTTCTCTCTGCACTCCTCGAACTGAGCAGCGACGCTGTAGCACCTACAGACGTGTCCACACACCTGAAAAACACCCACATGCACTCAGAATCACAATGGGAGCTCACTGCATGTGTGTGTGTGTGTGTGTGTGTGCTGATGTACCTGCACTGCCATGTCCTCCGGTCTGCTGGAGGCGGTGAGCACAGACACACAGCGGGACAGAGCCTCCATCAGCACCTGACACAGAACACACAAGCCTCATCAACACCAGCAGACAGTGAAGAGAAGAGAAGAGAAGAGAAGAGAAGAGCCAGCGAGTGACGTCTACACATGCTGACCTCGATGCCGCTCTCCCGCCGCAGCTCCTCTGCGTTCAGCGCCGAACAGTTGACGGTGTGGAAGGCCAGCTCCGCGGCGGCCGGTAACAGAGCCGAGGTCTTGGAGAACAGCTGCTCGTCACCCGTCTCCAGGGTGATGGTCTTAATTAGCATGGGGTAGCCGGCGTATTTATACGGCTCCAGATCTGAGGAGAGAGAGAGAGAGAGAGAGGAGATCAGTCTCTGAGCGTCTGAAGATCAGGAGCGGTGTCTGAGAGCAGCGAGTCTAACCCTGCTTGTGTCTGTTGAACAGGATGCTCTGGGCTTTGAGGATCAGGATGATGTTCTCTGGGTCAGGACCGTCCACGATACGAGCCGATTTGGTGCAGAGGAACTCGTAGGCCTTGTTGACCTTCTCAAACATGTCCTGAGCACACACACACACAGCGAGACTGGTTAAGAGTTTATTATTCATTCACTCATAATGAGACGCAGTGTTGCTGTCAGTGTTTTAGTCGAGTCACCAACTGTCGAGTCCGAGTCGAGTCACCAGTTCCGTATTGGAAATTTTTTTAAGTTTTTTTAAGGAAACAATAGCAACCAACTGAGTTGGCAGACATTGAAGTCCATTATATGAAGAAAACATCCTGAAATGTTTTCCTTAAAAAACATAATTTATGAAAAAACGCCATGGATATCCTGGATGGCATTGGGAGGAGTAAATAATTAGGAAATTTTCATTTTTGTGTGAACTAATCCTTTAACACTTCTTTTTTCGGCGAAAAAAGAAACGTGCATTTTACAGCACACTGTATTTTAAAGATACTTAAAACATAAAAATCAATACGAGAGAGAGAGAGAGAGAGAGAGAGCGTTTGTGTGTGAGTGACCGAGTGATTTAGCGTGAGTGCGTTTGTATGTGTTCAAGTGAATGTGTGTGTGTGATGGCACGCGACTGGTCAGAAAGCAACGTGTAATGATAAGGGTAGTTAACATATCGCGTCTTTTGCACGCTCAAGTTCATAATTTCCAATGTAGGCACGCGGTATGCGCTCTCATAATGGAAGCGACGCGCTCGTTTTTTTCCAGGTGCGTCTGCACCGCAACGAGTTAAAAACATCTCAACTTTTCAGAATGCCGCAAGCGCACCGTGGGTCATGTGACAAGAACTAACCAATCAGCTTCATCCTTTCCCGCAAGCGCCCGAGCGCTTTGGAAAAATAGTAAAGTGAAAGTAAAGTGAGTGACGTCAGTGAGTGTGTTGTCAAGCAAAGAGAGCGAGCGGTAGCAGTGTCTGTGAGGGAAAAGAATAGATCCCGGCCGGTCTTGGGCACGAAACAGGAAAACTGTAACACCTTATATAATTTTTTTAATAACATTTTTTGTCAAAAACAACGTGATGAATGCTCAAGTCCGATTTTATATATCCTCGAGTCCGAATCCAAGTATGAGTCATCAGTCCGCGAGTCCAAGTCGAGTCACGAGTCGGACTCGAGTCCAAAGAATAGTGACTCGAGTCAGACTTTAGTCCAAGTCCAGGACTCAAGTACTCCATCACTGGTTGCTGTACGTACCCTGCCCTCCGGATTCTTGTCTGGATGGTATTTCTGGGCCAATCTGAAATATGCTTTCCTTATCGTACTCTCTTCATGCCTTTAAAAGCACACACAAATCAACAAAGGAAAAAGATTACAGTTGATAAGCACTATTCTCAGATGCTACAGTGTCACATGAGAACGAAGGCTAAGCAATCCAAAATATTTGTGATATATTAATAAAAGTCCTAAAGGTACAGAATGAAATATAAAGTTTTTTTTATTCTTAAGAGTCAGAATGGGATGAAATGATCATGTGACACTAAACTATGACTGGGATTGATGCAAGCATTTACGCTAACAATTATAAATGACATACTATTAAATGCAGATTCTGGATCGTAATTTTATTGGACCTGAGTGTGGCCTTCGACACTGTCGATCATAATATTTTGGTTTCTCAGCTGGAAAACCATGAATTCATGGGATTCCTCTTAAATGGTTTAAGTCGTATCTAGCAGATAGAAGCTTTGTGGTAAAGTTGGGCGAATGTATGTCAGTGTCAGCTCCACTAAAGTGTGGAGTCCCTCAAGGCTCTATTCTCGCCCCCCTTCTGTTCTTACTCTACCTTCTCCTTAAGGAACTATATTTAGGAAACATGGAGTTTTGTTTCATTGCTATGCTGATGATACACGGATTTATCGGCCACTTCAAAAAGATAATGGTATTAGCTCGCTTTTGAGCTGCTTAACTGGCATCAAGGACCTGATGGCGTTAAACTTTTTAAAATTCAATGAAAATAAAACTGAGATTATGGTTTTTGGTATAGTCAGCAATCAAACTAGTATAAATTCTATTCTTGGCTCCTTGACTGAGAATAATAAAGCAGTGGTTAAAAATCGAGGTGCATTTTTGATTCAATAGTTCAAATTTGACAAGCAAAAAAATTCGGTGACCAAATCTTGCTTATTAATTTGAGACTTTTTGGAATAGATGAAGCCCTAACTTTTTTCTTTAAGACACTAAGAGAGAGTAATTCATGGCTTTATTTTCTCATGCTTAGACTATTCTAGGTCTCTCTCTATGGGCCGACAGGCATTAGAAAGAGTGATCACATTACTCCTATCCTGTCTTCTCTTAAATGGTTGCCCATCTGTCTCCGAACTGAATATAAACTTTTATTGTTTGTTTTTAAATCTCTAAATGGGTGGACATTACTCTCTTAGGCCCCTGAGATCATACGTCCAGCTTTGTTTAGTGCTTCCCAGATCTACATTTAAACTCTGTGGGGATTGTGCTTTCTCAGTTGCTGACCCCAAACCTGGGAACTCACTACGCTTTCGTATCAGATCCGCTCAGACCATCTCCAGGTTTAAATCTCTGTTAAACGCTCATTTATTAACTGGGGCTTTTAACTCCTCTGGTGATTCATTCTCAGATGTGTATTTGTCTTAAGTTTTTATGCTATCCTTGAATTATGTCTTTGCCCTTTCTTATTTTATTTTCTTTGATGTACAGCACTTGGGCAACATCGGTTGTATTGAAATGTGCTTTATGAATAATAATAAACAACAAGTGTAAAAATATAGTACTAAAAAAGTGAGCTATTTTGTCTTTAACAGCAAGAGCGTGTGGGACTCACTGTCCTTGTCCTTTAGGGAGGTTCAGCACTTCATAGGCGTCATCCACAGACATGGAGGGCGGCTTCTTCTCCACCTCTCTCTTCCAGGCGTCCAGAGTGTCCTTCAGCAGCTTCACCTGCAGGGGGCAGACAATCACAGGTCTTCACATCACACAGAGTGTGGAGCTGGGCCATCAGCCAGCGTGTGTGTGTAGATGTGTGTACCGGGTCTCGTATGGGCCAGTCGGGGAAGCGTGTGGAGTCACACAGGTGCCGCAGGTAATAGATGTTGCAGAAGAGCTCGTTGTCCAGCTGAGGGAAGCTGACCACAGGAATGGGACAGTACTGATAGAGAGCACGAGTGTTACTCTGCAGACGAGGACTGAAGTCTGCCAGATGAGCGGCGATCTTCTCGATCATCAGACGCCTGTCCACACACACCACAAACAACCAGCATGACGTGCTAATTCACCACCTTTACCTTCAGGTTAGCATAGTTCACAAAACAAATACAAATGTCTTAGCTAGACTAAAAGGAGAAAATATAAAATGAAATCCAATTCAAAATATTAACAAAACCTTATCTCAATGATACTAACACAGGTTTACACATCTCTTTTATTTACAGAGAGACAGAAAAAAGTAAAATATCTTTTAAAAATATTTTTTTGTTAATTTTTAGTTTTTAATAACTTAAACATTACTTTAGGTTTTATTTTCAGCATTTAGCATTCAAAAAGACAAATTCATGTGTTACAAACACATATGAACCGTAAGATATAGTATAGATGTTCACCTCATCTCACTTCTCATTTTCAATCACTTTAACTTAACATACTAAAGTAACTAAAATTGAAATAAACTATGTATAACTAATTTAAAAAAAGACAAAACAACACAATTACTAAAACTTTGCCTTAAATTAACATGAAGGCTTAAACCATAACATTCAAAATATTAAGCACAGCTATTATAGTAATAGTAACCAAAATATGTCATTTAGTTTTTTTTATATATATAAATATATATTTTGTGTGTTTCGTGTTCATAAAGACACAGTCAAGTGGCAGGAAACCCATCAGATCTGACCTCATCTCACTGCTCCAGATGGCTTCAGGCGTGTCAAACTCTCCCAGGAAGATCTCGGAGAAGCGCTCGGCCTCGTAGTTCTCCAGGTAACACACCATGGCCTCCGGCAGCATGGAGCCCAACACACTCCTCTGAACGATGTCCAGACCTTTAGCCTGCGGGTCAAACACATGCTCAGATTAACTGTTCTCTGACTTTACATGCACTGTGAGAGATGTCAGATCTGCTTCACCTCCTCTGATTTAAAGGCCTGCTTCAGGTGAGTGTACTTCAGGAACCTGGAGAGAAGAACACAGTTACACATACAGCAAGTTATCAAAACATGAACGGCATTCCTCCGAACACATGATCAGGAGCTAATGACATCAGTCAGCTGTGATGGGCTGAGACGCAGGAGAGTACCGGGCCACGGGCAGCACGTTTGAGCCGGTGTACATCATGATGAAGAAGAAGACTCCGCTGAGGTAGAGACGCTGCAGGTTAGGGTTGTCCTGCATCACCAGGTACAGCAGGTTAGCCACCTTCTCCACCAGGATGGGGTCAAAGGTCAGGAGCAGCTGTGAAGGACAGGAGATGTCAGCGGTTTATAAACACAGCTGTAGAGGAACACCGAGTCAGTGATGTGTACCTGGACGATGTGTGGCAGACAGGTGTTATCACTGACGAGTCTCTTCACCTTCGGTAGAGGTCTGATAATGGCATTATCCTGATCCCTGAACACACAAACACAGCAGATTTATTATTTATCTAGAAATAAAGGCTTGTTTAAACATATTCCAACACATGAACATGTCTGTATGTCTTTGCATTACTTATCAAATTATCAAACTATTCTAGTTTGTTGCCCCTTGTAATATTTTGTTATTTAACACAATGGCATTTAAATGGAAGCCGTTTCCACCACTGGAGAAAAACAAAAAAAACACTTTTTAATCTCACAAGTCTGACTTTTTTTCTTGGCCAAAGAAGAAAGAAACTAGTTGTGAGTTGAGTTAGTATCTCAGAAGTGCTGCTGTGAGCAGCGAGACTGTACCGGCTGGGGAAGTAGGAGCACATGGTGATGAGCATGTTGAGGATGAGCGTGGCCAGATCGGTCTCGTTCATCACGGCCTGTCCTCCGGCCAGCAGACACCACTTCAGCTGAGGGATGGACTGCAGCGGCCTCCAGCCGTCCATGCCCTGAGCCCAGCAGCGGGTCTTAGCCGTCAGCGTCCCAGCGCTCCAGAACTCCTGCATCTGAGGACACAGATCGACAGCTCAAAGAGCAGATCACCTCCACACGCTCCAGCTCTGCTGCACACATACTCACCTCCTCAAAGCCAAAAGGCCCTCTCCTCTCTTTATCTGCGTTCCCGAAGTACCACTCCTTCTCGCTCTCGCGCTTCATGTCTGGAGAAGCCTCCAACACATTACTCTGAAAACAACACACAGATTCAACATCTGGACATTACACACATCATCAGCATACCACTGTTTAAAAGAAGCCTCTTCTGCTCAGGGCTGAAGTGTTTATTTGATCAGAAATACAGTAAAACAGTGAAATATTACTCCAGTGTAAATCATCTGTGTTCTGTGTGAATCTGTGTTAAAGTGTAATGTATTTCTGTGATGCTCCGCTGTATTTTCAGCATCATTCCTCCAGTCTTCAGTGTCACATGATCTTCAGAAATCAGAATAATATGATGATTTACTGCTCAAGAAACATTTCTGATTATTATCAATGTTGAACACAGTTGTGCTGCTCAATATTTCTGTGGAAACTGTGATGCATTTTATTTTTCAGGATGCACAGATGAACAGCATATTTTTTATCACATTATATATGTCTTTACTGTCACTTTTGATCAGTTTAAAGCGTCCCTGATGAATACGAGTGTTGTGAGCAGCAGTGTGTTTGGAGAGAGCACCTGCAGTGGGACAGTGGCTCTGTTGGTGTGAAGGTGAGCGAGGGTCAGCAGATCCACTAGTATACGCACTCCGTTAGAGTCCATCACATCCTTCACATTTTTCTGTCAGAACAGAAGAGTTAAACACTGAATGTGTGATCAACACCGCAGCTCTGACGTGTCTCTCACCTTGTTGAGGATGAGTTTGTTGAGGAAAAGGATGAGTCGGTCTCTCTCCAGCTTGTCTGTACACTGGAGAGGAGCAAAAACAGCAGGTTTAAACAGTGATTCTAGAGACGTATGACACATCACTGTCCTGTAACTTCAGGACACTGACCCGGTCCAGCATGCCCACGATGTACTTGGTGTCAGCGAACGGTCCGATCTCCTCGCAGCACTTCCCGTAGACGATGGAGAGCGCCTGCAGACACAGACACTTCATGGCCACTTTAGGAGTCAGCAGGAAGCGATGGTAGAGCTCGTTAAAGAACTCGTAGCTAGAGAACAACACAGAGGATGATCAGGACAATAAGAGCCAGACGAACACGGCTCAGAGTGTGTGTTCAGAAACCTACGATCTCTTGATGGCTCCAGACTCCTCGTTCTCATCCTCCTCCAGCAGCAGACGCAGGTAATAATCTCCGATCTTAATCTCGTCAGAGAGGCACTCGTACTTCACCTGAACACAAGCAGCAGGCTTTTACTGATCCATCCGTTCTAGCAGTGATTCACATCACATCAGAGCTTCTCCAGTGCTGGTGAGGACAGACACAGACCTCGAACTCTTGGTGGTTCCAGGAGATGATGCTAGCGCTGCCCAGCTCTCGGTCCACACCGAAGGAGCGCATCTCGGCCTCCAGAGCGTCCCGCAGCTCCTCACGTGTCTTCAGGTTCCAGATCAGGTTAGAGCGAGCGTGATCCAGCTGGAACCTGCACACAGACAGCAGCGTCTCAGCTCTGATGACCACACACAGAACTCACAGTCATTAAACTGATCCTTTACTTGTAGTAGAACAGCTCCCAGTTGGACTCGATCTTGATCCGCTGCCGTCTCTTCCTCAGGATGACCGGCTTCTGGTTTACACTCTACAATCAGTAACACACAATCTCTACAGCATATTCTGCATATAACACTGGTTTAAGAGACAAACAGAGCTATTATGGGATGTGAGGGTAATGCTGATGACACCAGAGCTGTGTAATGATCAACACGTGATGTGAAGTTATGATCCTGCTCTAAAATCTGAAGACATGGACAGCTGATCTAATACAGTCAATGTGTGACAGCTACGAACACACACACACACACACACACACACACACACACACACACACACACACACACACACACATGAGACCGCGAGACTGACATGAGAGAGGGAGGGGCTAACAGAGAGAGAGAGAGAGTCTCTGATTGGACAAAACTACTCACCAGGTTATTCCTGTCCTGCTGCATTGATTGACAGCAGAAACCACAATAAGAGCCGATGGGGGGGCAGAGATAAGAGAGGTTATTGGTCACACCAGCCGTTTCTAATGAACACTGTGCAGTGGCAGGTGTGTGAATTGGTGTGATTAGAGGCTCAAGAGCAAAGAAACGATGATGATTGTGTAACTCATGCTCATGATCCCAAAGCTGTGCCTTCTTCTGCAGCTCATGCTTCACATCAACAATCAAGTCATCTTGGGTTTACGATGGGGATCAGATGACCGTGCATTTCAGTTTTGTTCAACACTCTGATCAAATTTAGGTGTTTATTATTGTTTTGGTGGAGGTTATCTCATTTATCAATAACAGTCGATATATAATTGTTCATGTTTCCACTGTTTTTACATTTCAATTACTTTGGTATCATCTAATGCTCACGTGATGTTAGTCTTTAGAAAACACTAATAATTAAATAACAACTCAGTTTAATTTTAAAGCAAATCTCAAAACTAATATATTTTTATTTATTGTGTATTAAGGCGTTACACTCACACGGCATGAAAATAAATGATCAGTGTATGGACTTTAAGCTTTTTTAGCAGTGCTATCAGACACGGGCACAGTGATGGTCTGCACATGAGTAGTTGGCTGCGAGGATCATTAGATCTCCAGCAAGCCATGTTTGAGTGTTTATTATTAGTAAAGAAACCCAGCAGAGCCTGTATTGAAAGTGCATCACACATAAAAACACAAACCATAAAGATGAGCTGTGTGACCAGCACAATGAGAAACGGCAGATCCAGAACCGAAGAGGCGCTATTAACCAGCCCAGCATTCAGCAGCACTAACACAACAGGGATGCAACCATATCAAGCTCACCATACAGTTATATCAACATATGAAGGCCACGATACCATATTTACTGTGAAATGTAAAAAACAAGACAATTTTAAACATTTTAAAATTAAATTACTCTATCTAATGACAGATCCTGTGCCAAAGCATAATGGCCAGAAACACAACTTAACAGAGCTTTTATGTTAGAATAAGACGTTTAAATATAATTGAAAAACTACACTTTTTGCCTATCGTTTCGCATGGTCATGTGATCATGATAATAGCGAGACAGTTTTGCTATCGTGACATCATGTTATTGATAATATGGTCACATCCCATTGCCTCCTGATCAGCTGACGGAGCAGCGGTAATAACGTCTCACCTCCTTCTGAGCGATGCCCATCTTATCTCTCCAGTGCATCAGCACAATGTCAGCCTTCTCTTTGGCGAACTTCTCCACCTCTTTAGCAGCTTTACCCGCCACACGCTGCCACTCCGGGACTTTATTCTTGCCAAACTGGTCCTGTAAAAACAACTATTATTAATGGGTTGATATGGATTACAGGTTGAAATGGGTACTACAGTCCAAATTCTGTGTTATGTAGAGAGTAGATTCTCTGACTCGACGCTCAGGCGGGTCGCCAGATTGAGAACACGCTACAGGAACGAGCAAAGCTTACACTGTTAACAGATTTGATTTATCTGTGTTTAATATTGCTCTGGTCACTGAGATGTTTAGATGGATTGGACGTTGAGGCTTTCAGATCACGTAGTATCTGAGATCTCTAACCCAGTTCTATTCCAAACCAGGGAGTCGAAACAGATCAACTGGCTGCAGAAACAAGTGTGTGAACCTGGCACGTTTCCTAAATATCTATGAACATATTATGGTATTGTATGCTTAAATACAGACAGATTTTGGGCTGTTTGCAGATCATATAGATTTTGTTACTACTAGAAAGAAAACATTTTTATACACATTTTATAAATACACAAGAGTTTATTGCAGTCTATCTGTAAATTTAGATTCCAATCCATATCTTTAAAAAAAATTCTTACATCCACCAAACTTTAGTTTAATTGATGGGTTTGTTTATATATCATTCGCACTGATCTATGATTTATGTAATGTCTGTTGATTTTGTTGGATTTGTGGAGTGATGAAAACAAGAATGAATAAGCCTGGCTTTATCCAATCTACAGATTTCTGTTCTGGAAATGTATGTAAATTAGTGTATATTTAATTAGATAATGCCTCATGTCATATTTAAACAGCATTTCAGTAATCCCGTAATGCATAAAATGTTCGCCATTCCTAATGTTGAATTATGGTGAGATCTGTTAGTTAAATGTTTACTTTATTCATCATATCTCCTTAAAAGAGGAGATGTGAGAGTACAGGTGCTGGTCATATAATTAGAATATCATCAAAAAGTTGATTTCATTAATTCCATTCAAAAAGTGAAACTTGTATATTATATTCATTCATTACACACAGACTGATATATTTCAAATGTTAATTTCTTTTAATGTTGATGATTATAACTGACAACTAAGGAAAATCCCAAATTCAGAATCTCAGAAAATTAGAATATTGTGAAAAGATTCAATATTGAAGACACCTGGTGCCACACTCTAATCAGCTAATTAACTCAAAACACCGGCAAAGCCTTTAAATGGTCTCTCAGTCTAGTTCTGTAGGCTACACAATCATGGGGAAGACTGCTGACTTGACAGTTATCCAAAAGACGACCATTGACACCTTGCACAAGGAGATCAAGACACAAAAGGTCATTGCAAAAGAGGCTGGCTGTTCACAGAGCTCTGTGTCCAAGCACATTAATAGAGAAGCGAAGGGAAGGAAAAGATGTGGTAGAAACAAGTGTACAAGCAATAGGGATAACCGCACCCTGAAGAGGATTGTGAAACAAAACCCATTCAAAAATGTGGGGGAGATTCACAAAGAGTGGACTGCAGCTGGAGTCAGTGCTTCAAGAACCACTACACACAGACGTGTGCAAGACAAGGGTTTCAGCTGTCGCA
>NC_081799.1:26928393-26933393 GCF_963082965.1 Carassius carassius
AATCATTGACACTCTTCACAAGGAGGGGAAGCCACAAACATTCATTGCCAAAGAAGCTGGCTGTTCACAGAGTGCTGTATCCAAGCATGTTAACAGAAAGTTGAGTGGAAGGAAAAAGTGTGGAAGAAAAAGATGCACAACCAACCGAGAGAACTGCAGCCTTATGAGGATTTGATTATTGTCCTTTTTTCAGATGAGAGCAAGTTTTGTATTTCATTTGTAAACCAAGGTCCTAGAGTCTGGAGGAAGGGTGGAGAAGCTCATAGCTCAAGCTGCTTGAAGTCCAGTGTTCAGTTTACACAGTCTGTGATGATTTGGGTTTCAGTGTCATCTGCTGGTGTTGGTCCACTGTGTTTTTTGAAAACCAAAGTCACTGCACCTGTTTACCAAGAACTCTTGGAGCACTTCATGCTTCCTTCTGCTGACCAGCTTTTTGAAGATGCTGATTTCATTTTCCAGCAGGATTGGGCACCTGCCCACACTGCCAAAAGCACCAAAAGTTGGTTAAATGACCAGAGAGAATCTATGGGCTATTGTCAAGAGGAAGATGAGAAACAAGAGACCAAACAATGCAGATGAGCTGAAGGCCACTGTCAAAGAAACCTGGGCTTCAGACCACCTCAGCAGTGCCACAAACTGATCACCTCCACGCCATGCTGAACTGTACAGGCAGTAATTAAAATACAAGGAGCCCCTACCAAATATTGAGTACATGTACAGTGTTATTGGTCTTATGAAGTATTCTAATTTGTTGAGAGTGAATTGGTGGGTTTTTGTTAAATGTGAGTTTCACAAGTTTCACAATTTGAGTTTAATTACTGAAATAAATGAACTTTTCCTCAACATTCTAAGTTATTGAGATCCACCTGTAGATGAACCAGAAAAAAAATATATAAATAAAATAAAACACTCAATATTTAGTGGACAGGAGAACAACTACTTAATTCATACATCTCAGTGACCCAGAAATAATGATATATGAGAGAGAGAGAGAGAAAGGGAGGGTGAGACAGAGAGAGAGAGAGAGAGAGAGAGAGAGACAGAGAGAGAGAGAGGGGGGGGAGGGAGAGAGAGAAAGAGAGAGAGGGAGGGAGAGACAGAGAGAGAGGGGGGGGGGAGGGAGAGAGAGAGGGGGGGGAGGGAGAGAGAGAAAGAGAGAGAGGGAGGGAGAGACAGAGAAAATTGTTGTGCAGTTTTTTGTTGTTGTTTTTTAAACAATGTCTTTAATTTTTTTCCTTGTTTGTGAAAAAAAGAAAGTATACATAAACTTATTTTACAGATGTTTTATGTATTATATAATTGTTTATTCCTTAGAGAGAGAGAGAGAGAGAGAGAGAGAGAGAGAGAACAGGTGTAAAGTATTTAAACAAAAGAGGAAACATATAATAGCAAAACAAATAAGGATTTCATTAAAACAGATTCAGCCAATGAAGAGACAGATGGACAAAAATGAGAAAGAAAAGGGGTACACTGAGATATATGGACTAATATTTACATTGCGGGTTCGAGTCACCCATGGGTCCAGACCTTAGAACAACAGAGTGGTTTATTTCATCAAGCACGGTGAGTAATGGCTTCTCCCGTCATTGTTACTTGCACCTCTTGCCACATGTACAGTTTATCTATCTCTGTCGCTGATGAGGGATTCACATGTGATAAATGCAGGGAAATAGTTAGGCTGACAGAGAAGATTTCAGAATTAGAGACACGCATCCAAACTTTAATTGAGGACAGTAAGAATGTTAGGGCTCTAGATACGGCTTTGGATGCGTCTAGCTCAGGGATTCCTGTACATTGTTCGGTTCCGGAAACAGAGCCCCAGCAGCAGGGCAACTGGGTGACGGTGAGGCAGCGTAGTCGTGGGTCAAAACACCGCTCTTCTGTTCCCATCAAAACATTAAACAGGTTCTCCCCACTCAGTGATGCACCCACTGAGAGACCTGATGAAAGTGCTCTAGTTATTGGTGATTCTATTGTACGGAACGTGAATATAGAGACACCAGCCACCATAGTCAAATGTTTACCGGGAGCCAGAGCGCCTGACATCTTGGCAAATTTAAAAGTGCTGGCTAATGCTAAACGTAAATACAGTAAGATTGTTATTCATGCCGGCGCTAATGATGTTCGACTTCGCCAGTCGGAGATCACTAAAAATAACATTAAAGAGGTGTGTGAACTTGCAAGCACGATGTCAGACACTGTAATATGCTCTGGTCCCCTCCCTGCTTACCGTGGTGATGAGATGCATAGCAGATTGTCATCACTCAATGGCTGGATGTCTAAGTGGTGCCCACAGAATAACATAGGTTTCATAGACAATTGGACGAGCTTTTGGGGCAGACCTGACCTGTTTAAAAGAGATGGTCTTCATCCCTCCTGGTGAACTCTTCTCTCTAGAAATATGGCAAATAGTCTTAGTGTTTATACTTGACTAACTGGGGCCCAGGTCAGGAAGCAGACAGACTGGCTAAACCGACCGTCTGCTAGCTGCCTCCCGTCACAGAGGTCAGCTAATTCTCAGCACATAGAGACTTTTTCACCTAGATATCACACTATAGAGACTGTGTCTGTTCCCCGAACTAGAAAATACAAAAAACGTCCAAACCAAGTTAAGATTAACAATTTAATTGAGGTTCAACAAATAAAAAACAGAAGCAATATGGATAAACAAATGATAAAGCTTGGCTTATTGAATATCAGATCCCTTTCTACAAAAACACTTTTTGTAAATAATATGATCACTGATCATAATATAGATGTACTCTGTTTGACAAAAACCTGGCTAAAACCTGATGATTACATTATTTTAAATGAGTCCACCCCCCAAGATTACTGTTATAAACATGAGCCACGTCTAAAAGGCAAAGGTGGAGGTGTTGCTTCAATTTATAACAACGTTTTCTGGATTTCTCAGAGGGCAGGCTACAAGTATAACTCGTTTGAAGTAATGGTGCTTCATATAACATTATCCAGAGAAACAAATGTTAATGATAAATCCTCTGTTATGTTTGTACTGGCTACTGTATACAGGCCACCAGGGCACCATACAGACTTTATTAAAGAGTTTGGTGATTTTACATCTGAGTTAGTTCTGGCTGCAGATAAAGTTTTAATAGTTGGTGATTTTAATATCCATGTTGATAATGAAAAAGATGCATTGGGATCAGCATTTATAGACATTCTGAACTCTATTGGTGTTAGACAACACGTTTCAGGACCTACTCATTGTCGAAATCATACTCTAGATTTAATACTGTCACATGGAATTGATGTTGATGGTGTTGAAATTATTCAGCCAAGTGATGATATCTCAGATCATTATTTAGTTTTAGCCAAAATTGTAAATTTTACTTCTTGTTACAAGTATGGAAGAACCATCACTTCTAACACAAAAGACTGCTTTTTAAGTTATCTTCCTGATGCATCCAAATTCCTTAGCATATCCAAAACCTCAGAACAACTTGATGATGTAACAGAAACTATGGACTCTCTCTTTTCTAGCACTTTAAATAAAGTTGCTCCTTTACGCTTAAGGAAGGTTAAGGAAAACAGTTTGACACCATGGTATAATGAGCATACTCGCACCCTAAAGAGAGCATCCCGAAAAATGGAGCGCAGCTGAAGGAAAACAAAACTAGAGGTATTTCGTATTGCTTGGCGGGAAAGTAACATATCCTACAAAAAAGCATTAAAACTGCTAGATCCGATTACTTTTCTTCTCTTTTAGAAGAAAACAAACATAACGCCAGGTATTTATTCAATACAGTGGCTAAATTAACGAAAAATGAAGCCTCAACAAGTGTTGACATTTCCCAACACCACAGCAGTAATGACTTTATGAACTACTTTACTTCTAAAATCAATACTATTAGAGATAAAATTGCAACCATTCAGCCGTCAGCTACAGTATCACATCAGACAGTGCACTATAGACCCCCTGAGGAACAGTTCCACTTTCTCTACTATAGGAGAGGAAGAATTGTATAAACTTGTTAAATCATCTAAACCAACAACATGTATGTTAGACCCTATACCATCTAAGCTCCTGAAAGAGGTGCTTCCAGAAGTCATAGATCCTCTTCTGACTATTATTAATTCCTCATTGTCATTAGGACATGTCCCCAAAACCTTCAAACTGGCTGTTATTAAGCCTCTCATCAAAAAACCACAACTTGACCCCAAAGAACTAGTTAATTATAGACCAATCTCGAATCTCCCTTTTCTGTCCAAGATACTAGAAAAGGTGGTATCCTCACAATTATATTCCTTCTTAGAGAAAAATGGTATATGTGAGGATTTCCAGTCAGGATTTAGACCGTATCATAGTACTGAGACTGCTCTCCTTAGAGTTACAAATGATCTGCTCTTATCATCTGATCGTGGGTGTATCCCTCTATTAGTTTTATTGGATCTTAGTGCTGCGTTTGACACAATTGACCACAACATTCTTTTGCATAGACTTGAACACTTTGTTGTCATCATTGGAAATGCATTAGCATGGTTTAAATCGTACTTATATGACCGCCATCAGTTCGTAGCAGTGAATGAAGATGTATCCTATCGATCACAAGTGCAGTATGGAGTACCTCAAGGCTCAGTACTAGGGCCGCTACTCTTCACGCTTTATATGTTACCCTTGGGAGATATTATCAGGAAACATGGTGTTAGCTTTCACTGTTATGCTAATTATACTCAGCTCTACATTTTTTCGCGGCCCGGTGAAACACACCAATTTGAAGAACTAATGGATTGCATAGTCGATATAAAAAACTGGATGACAAGTAATTTCTTACTGCTAAATTCTGAAAAAACAGAGGTGTTAATTATAGGACCTAAAAACTCTGCTTGTAATAACCTAGAACACTGTCTAAGACTTGATGGTTGCTCTATCAATTCTTCATCATCAGTTAGGAACCTAGGTGTGCTATTTGATCGCAATCTTTCCTTAGAAAGCCACATTTCTAGCATTTGTAAAACTGCATTTTTCCATCTCAAAAATA
>NC_081799.1:26940893-26978393 GCF_963082965.1 Carassius carassius
TGTCTGTGTGGAGACGGGCCGACACAAACACAGCTGGAGAGAGAGAGAGCTCCGACTGTGTCCTCACTGCACAGAGTGTGTGTGTGTGTGTGTGTGTGTGTGTGTGTAGACGGGCAGACACAAACACAGCTGGAGAGAGAGAGCTCCGACTGTGTCCTCACTGCACAGAGTGTGTGTGTGTGTGTGTGTGTGTGTGTGTGTGTGTGTGTGTGTGTGTGTGTGTGTGTGTGTGTGTGTGTGTGGAGACGGGCCGACACAAACACAGCTGGAGAGAGAGAGAGCTCCGACTGTGTCCTCACTGCACAGAGAGTGTGTGTGTGTGTGTGTGTGGAGACGGGCCGACACAAACACAGCTGGAGAGAGAGAGAGCTCCTCACTGCACAGAGAGTGTGTGTGTGTGTGTGTGTGTGTGTGTGTGTGTGTGTGTGTGTGTGTGTGGAGACGGGCCGACACAAACACAGCTGGAGAGAGAGAGAGCTCCTCACTGCACAGAGAGTGTGTGTGTGTGTGTGTGTGTGTGTGTGTATGGAGACGGGCCGACACAAACACAGCTGGAGAGAGAGAGAGCTCCTCACTGCACAGAGAGTGTGTGTGTGTGTGTGTGTGTGTGTGTGTGTGTGTGTGTGTGTGTGTGGAGACGGGCCGACACAAACACAGCTGGAGAGAGAGAGAGCTCCGACTGTGTCCTCACTGCACAGAGAGTGTGTGTGTGTGTGTGTGTGTGTGTGTGTGTGTGTGTGTGTGTGTGTGTGTGTGTGTGTGTGTGTGTGTGTGTGGAGACGGGCCGACACAAACACAGCTGGAGAGAGAGAGACCTCCTCACTGCACAGAGAGTGTGTGTGTGTGTGTGTGTGTGTGTGTGTGTGTGTGTGTGTGTGTGTGTGGAGACGGGCAGACACAAACACAGCTGGAGAGAGAGAGAGCTCCAACTGTGTCCTCACTGCACAGAGAGTGTGTGTGTGTGTGTGTGTGTGTGTGTGTGTGTGTGTGTGTGGAGACGGGCAGACACAAACACAGCTGGAGAGAGAGAGAGCTCCGACTGTGTCCTCACTGCACAGAGAGTGTGTGTGTGTGTGTGTGTGTGTGTGTGTGTGTGTGTGTGTGTGTGTGTGTGGAGACGGGCCGACACAAACACAGCTGGAGAGAGAGAGAGCTCCGACTGTGTCCTCACTGCACAGAGAGTGTGTGTGTGTGTGTGTGTGTGTGTGTGTGTGTGTGTGTGTGTGTGTAGACGGGCCGACACAAACACAGCTGGAGAGAGAGAGCTCCGACTGTGTCCTCACTGCACAGAGTGTGTGTGTGTGTGTGTGTGTGTGTGTGTGGAGACGGGCCGACACAAACACAGCTGGAGAGAGAGAGAGCTCCGACTGTGTCCTCACTGCACAGAGTGTGTGTGTGTGTGTGTGTGTGTGTGTGGAGACGGGCCGACACAAACACAGCTGGAGAGAGAGAGAGTGTGTGTGTGTGTGTGTGTGGAGACGGGCCGACACAAACACAGCTGGAGAGAGAGAGAGCTCCGACTGTGTCCTCACTGCACAGAGAGAGTGTGTGTGTGTGTGTGTGTGTGTGTGTGTGTGTCTGTGTGGAGACGGGCCGACACAAACACAGCTGGAGAGAGAGAGAGCTCCTCACTGCACAGAGAGTGTGTGTGTGTGTGTGTGTGTGTGGAGACGGGCCGACACAAACACAGCTGGAGAGAGAGAGAGCTCCTCACTGCACAGAGAGTGTGTGTGTGTGTGTGTGTGTGTGTGTGTGTGTGGAGACGGGCCGACACAAACACAGCTGGAGAGAGAGAGAGCTCCTCACTGCACAGAGAGTGTGTGTGTGTGTGTGTGTGTGTGTGTGTGTGTGTGTGTGTGTGTGTGTGTGTGTGTGTGTGGAGACGGGCCGACACAAACACAGCTGGAGAGAGAGAGAGCTCCGACTGTGTCCTCACTGCACAGAGAGAGTGTGTGTGTGTGTGTGTGTGTGTGTGTGTGTGTGTGTGTGTGGAGACGGGCCGACACAAACACAGCTGGAGAGAGAGAGAGCTCCGACTGTGTCCTCACTGCACAGAGAGAGTGTGTGTGTGTGTGTGTGTGTGTGTGTGTGTGTGTGTGTGTGTGTGTGTGTGTGTGTGTGTGGAGACGGGCCGACACAAACACAGCTGGAGAGAGAGAGAGCTCCTCACTGCACAGAGAGTGTGTGTGTGTGTGTGTGTGTGTGTGTGTGTGTGTGTGTGTGTGTGTGTGTGTGGAGACGGGCCGACACAAACACAGCTGGAGAGAGAGAGAGCTCCGACTGTGTCCTCACTGCACAGAGAGACTCGTAGAGGACGAGCTGCACTTCCTCACACACTGCAGCAAATATGAACACATTAGAGACAACTACTTTACCCAAATAGCTCAAATTGTGCCAGAATTCAGGCAAGCAAGCGACATTGACAAACTCAGTTATATTTTGGGAGAGAAAGAGAAGTGTGTCCAGCTCGCAGCGCAGTATGTGTCCTCCTGTCACATCATGAGGGACAAAAACTAAACTCCTGTACTTAAGCAATGCTCTCTGTAAATATTTACCCTGTATTCACTTTTTTGTTTATTTATTTATTTTTTGTGTTATGTGATTATATATGTACAATATGGACATGAATAGGTTTTTTTTTTTTTACTATTATTATTATTTATTTATTTATTTTATTATTATTATTATTTTTATCTATATATCTATATATCTGTATAACTTGTTCACTGTTTATTGCTTTGGCAACATTGTGCTGTTTCAGTCATGCCAATAAAGCTCATTTGAATTGAATTGAATTGAATTGAATTGAGAGAGAGAGAGAGTGTGTGAGAGAGAGTGAGAGAGAGAGAGAGAATGAGAGAGAGTGTGTGTGTGAGAGAGAGAGAGAGAGAGAGAGAGTGAGAGAGTGTGTGTGTGAGAGAGAGAGAGAGAGAGAGTGTGTGAGACGCAAACAGAGAGAGAGAGAGAGAGAGAAACTTCATCAGAAGAGAGTCATGATCTGCATGAGCTCTTAGATTTTACCTTCTTTTTTGCTATTTTGAGATGAGAGTTAGATGAAAATTTTAAATATCTGAAAGAATATCAAATTTTGGACTGGACTTTCACAAAAGGAAATCAGAAAAAGTATTTTTTTTTGTTTTTAAAACCAAATATTCAGCACAGAGGATCAGTTTCTAGCAGCACTGCAGCATAGACCTACAGGAGAATTGGAGGGAAATCCAAAAACAGGACAATCCTTCCAGATAAACCTCAACAGTTCAGAGAGGGAAAAGCAGTGAGTACAGCTAACTGAACTGGACAATATTTATCCTCAACTTCAAGGATATACAGTTTAAAATTGACCTTTTTTTTTTTTATAGTTTTTATAAACCGAAGCTGCTAAAAATGCTAAAAAGCTAAAGCTATGGCTGCCCCACACTCTGACATTCCTCAATGTATCAATTCAAATGAGACAGAGAACAGTAACCAATCAGAGGAGCAGACGCAGTCACCCCACTGCCATATGCAAATGAGCTCCCCACTCTACACAGACTGTGTGTCCATACAGTACCCCTCTGACATCACAACTGACTCTGCAAGGAAACACTATAAGCAGAAACTTCTCAAAGACAACCCAGAAACTCTGTATGCAGATTCATTTAAAACTGGAGACTTCTGCAACCTCATTTTCTTCACTGATCATCCCAGCGTCTGGCATAAAGCCATTATAAACCATTACCAGAGGTGGAAAGTAACGAATTACATTTACTCGCGTTACTGTAATTGAGTAGCTTTTTTGTGTACTTCTACTTTTTTAAGTATTTTTTTTAATCTGTAATTTTACTTTTACTTAAGTATATTTTGTATGAAGTATTGTACTTCGCTACATTTTAAAACACATTAATTACTGAGTAAAAAAAAAAAATCGCTCCATGGAAGGTATGTCAGTAAATAATGGGCAGGAGGGCAAACTGGCGCTAAGATCACAAGAAAGATGCAGACGGACAAAACAGGCGTTAGTGGTGCAGACACCGCTGAAAACGAAACCCCGTCATATTCTGAAGTTGAACTCAAGGAAATGAAGTGAACCCCTGGCCATATGTATGCTCTATTATGCTGTGTATGCTGTGCTTGCCTAGGGAGACCAAACTAGCAGTTTATAAAATCTCGACAAGACATCAACCCCACGTAAGCATATAGAGGTGAGCTAAATAATTGCGTCATTGCATTGGTGGTTAAAATGATGCTTTGACCTTTTTAGCAAGAGGTTTTGCACAAATTAGCCAAAAAGACTGGTGCGGAGTGTGCGATATATATTGTCTGCGATAATATCATAATTGTTGTTTTAATGATGTACGCGCGCATTTAGAGTGTTCTTTCACTGTGTGATTCAGTCTGCTGAAATGCATTTAGAATGAAATCAATCAAAATCATTTAGAATCAAAATCACACAAAGAATGCTGTCTTTTCCTCTAAAAATCATAATCACACACACACACACACATATATATATCAGTGGGGATTTCTTTAAGACTGCAAGGGAAGCTCAGCTTCCCCTCTAATGTAAAAAAACAACAACGGTCAAATATATACTATTGTGTATTATGTATTGTGTTAATCAGCTACATGTCGGCTGACTCGATTTTCTTCTCATACATTCCCGTAGCGTCACAGTGCATTTCCCTGTTGAAGCAGAGCGTCCATTGACTTCGAAGCTGTTTCACGCTCAGTCCCATGATCGCGGATTTCTCAAGTGTATTCGAAAGACAAACTGCGGCAATATTTCTTGATATTTGTAAAATGCAGAACCACCACAAAATTAAATTGGTAACTAAGACAGATTGAAAATGTGCGCGCACACACACACACACACACACACACACACACACACTATAGCCATCTAGTGGTTAAAGTGATTTATTACAATTTTTAAACTGAATTTCCCCAAAAATGGGCAAAAATCTTACATTAAACCTTATAAAATTATCCATGGTATCCCCATGTATGAAAGTTAGAAATCTGGGTCTTTTATGAAGTGAATTTTACCTGAAATGCTTTTTTCTTTTTTTGTAAAAAAAAAAAGCCTATTTAAATAAATATTTATTTATAGAAATGTAAAAGATTTAAATCCTCCAAAAACTGTACAAAGTTTAGTAAAAACATAAATGAACAGAGTAAAATTATATTTGTAAAACATTTAAATATTTTTCTATTACAAAATGAAATGTTATTGTCTGGGGTCAAAAAGACCCCGAGTGTCATTACAAATGAAGACCATCAGAGGGTTATAATGTAGGCCGAAAATGAGCTTCCCCTCTTTGAAAGACCAGCAGCCGCCACTGATATATATATATATATATTTTTTTTTTTTTTTACAACAGGACAGTAAACTAAGAGACTTGCGTTTTAGACACCATATTGCCATTGTTTTTGCTCTATTTCTACAACAAAAATTTATTCCAAACACAGCCACCAAAGCAAAATTTTGCATCTCTGAGCAACATGACAGTGTTTCGTTTCTGAATGAATCAACCGTTTAAATGATTCGGTTCAGTCGCAATGACTCACTTATTAACAGTGACTTGCTGACACATACTGGCCATTTTAATTTCACATTTAAAGTATCTTTTGATTTTTTTTTTTTTTTATAATTAAGTTTTTATAATTTCAAATGAGTATTCAACATTTTATGTCTGGCATATCAAAACATTATTCATGCATTTGTAACTGCAGGTTAAATGCATTCTTGTCCTGCACTATACAGTGTAATACATCTAAATGCCACTTCCAATGAATCTTTGCATTTCCTCTGCATTAAAAGATGAGTTTGTTGATACTGATTTGCCTGGTAACAGCCCAAATGTTTTATTATTCTAAATAACTGATTCCTTTAATTAAAAACAACTAGTTTGAGATTAATAGACCTATCCCAGGGGTGTCAAACTCAGTTCCTGGAGGGCCATAGCCCTAACCCTGCTCCAGCACACATATCATGTAGTTTTCAAATAAACCTAAATGATTAGATTAGCTGGATCAGGTGTGTTTAATTAGGGTTAAATCTAAACTGTGCAGGACTGTGGCCCTCCAGGAACTGAGTTTGACACCCTTGGCCTGTCCCATTTTTGACTCCCTCCCACTGTTAAAATGTAACTAAGTAATTTTTACTCTGAGTAAATTTTAAATGAGCTACCTTTTACTTTTACTTGAGTGGATTTTTTAGACTGGTACTTTTACTTGTACTTAAGTAAAATTTCATTAATGTAATGGTACTTTTACTTGAGTAGAATATTTTTGTACTCTTTCCACCTCTGACCATTACCCATCTGTAAAGAAGGAGGGCATCTGTAATGGCTGGAAAGTCAAAATTAGAGAACCATGTGACCCAGACAACACAGTGTTAACTGTGAACTTATATAAAAATGGCACAGTCATGGTACAGGGAAATCTAAAAACATTCCAGACTGAGTACAGTGCAATAATTAAACGAGAAAAAGCCCTATTATCTGAGTATCTATCGTCTGAGCAGAGTACACAGAGCATTAGCCCAGATCTCAAGCCCAGGCCTGCAGAGAGCCCTGCCCAGGACCCCTCATCCCCCCCGCTCACATCTATACATGTCCTCCAGGAGCACTTCACAAGGCTGGAGATGGAGATGGTGCAGCTCAGAGAGGACCATCACACCCAACTCCAGCTAAACTCAGAGCACATCACACAGAGACTGACAGCCCTCACACAGCAAGTCAAACGATTACAGACAGAGAAGGATAGCTATCAGAAAGAGCTGGCCACACTGAGACTCCAGCTTCAGGACAGAGAGCATCTCACACTAGAGATGAAGCAGACACTTAGAGAGTTACAGGAGGAGAGAGAGCAGCAGCACAGTGAGATCCAGGCCCTGAAAGAGCAGATGAGAGAGCTGCTCCTGACCAGACAAGAACCAGAGCAGATCCACAGAGCTCAAACACTGCCCTCCAGCCCAGAGACACCTGACCCAGAGAGCTCACAATCACCACCGCACCTCGGGCCCAGCGCCCCAGCACAACACCAGCAGCACCCATCTGACAACAGCCCAGCACCAACCAGCACACAACAGACAGAAATAGCCCTGCTCATCGATTCAAATGGGAAATTCATTGACATAAAGAAACTCTTCCCCCGACACAGAGCTGTGAAACACTGGTGTCCCAACATAGACAAAGCCCTGGAGCTTCTGACAGAATCTGAGCTGGGCCGTCCCAGCCACATCATCATCCACACGGGGACCAATGACCTGCGAAGCCAGCAGGACCGAGTGTCCGAGTCCCTCAGAGCTGTTGTGGAGAAAGCAAGACACACTTTCCCCAACTCAAAAATCATCCTCTCCACTCTGCTTCAGAGAAAAGACTTCCATCCAAACACAATCAATAAGATAAATGCTAACATCTCCAGACACTGTGCCCTCATGCCTAATGTCTTCTTGGCACACCACCCAGACCTGGACACAGACTGTCTGTATGATCATGTCCACCTATATAAAAATCTAGTACATATCCTGGCAAAAAGACTTAAAGACGTCACTCTGAACAGAACCAACCAGCCCAGCCCCAGGTGGAGCAGAACCAGCCCTAACCACACGGCTCACACGGCAGCACACGGCTCGAGAGACAGTATCCCAGCCAGCACTTCATCCAGAGCTTCAGTCCCCCGACAGGAGCCACACAGACAGAGACTGCTCCACAGAAGCCCCCCCGCTCCTCCACCCGAGCCAGAGAGACAGAGCTACGCCCAGGCCGTCAGCGGAGGAGTAAACATGCACAACATCCAACACATGCTGAGTATCATCTGCTCTCACCTGCTCACACACACTGGACAGAGACACGAACAATAAAAACAAAAACAAAAACACATTTGCAAATGTAATTCCACATTACCCACATTATCTTTATTTTTACTGTTGCAGCAAATCTGTTATGTTTTTGCACTTTTTTATGTCTTTCTCCTTTTCTCAAAATAGCAAACAAACTCGATAGATTATCTTTCTTTCTGTGATGAAATCACTTAGCATCTCCTTATGGAACATTCAGGGTCTAAAATCCTCAGTCTTTGGTCTTAAGAGTAAAAACCCAGACTTTCTGAGAGAAATTGATGACCTAGATATCATTATTTTACAAGAAACCTGGTGTAGAGGGGATGAGTCCACTGGCTGTCCCTCAGGATACAGAGAAATTATATTATCTTCAGTCAAACTCAGATCCACCACACAGGGAAGAGACTCAGGAGGGATGATAATCTGGACTAAATCTGAACTGTCCATAGAATTAGTCAAAAGAGAGCAGTACCACATGTGGCTGAAAATTAAAAAAGACATCATATCAACATCCCAGCCTGTCTTCCTCTGTGCCATATACGTACCACCCCTTGAGTCTCCCTATTTCCAAGAAGAAACCTTCCAAAACTTAGAGCAAGAAATCAGCCCTTTCCAGGCCCAGGGAAATGTGCTGCTTCTGGGTGACTTCAATTCTAGAACCGGTGTCAAATTAGATTCCATAGAATCAGAAGGCACCAGATTCATTACTGGCAATAACAGCTTTTTCCCTTCTCATCCTCCCAGACAGAACTGTGATCCGGTAGTGAACTCTCACGGAAGACAGCTGCTGCAGCTCTGTCAGAATCTGGCTCTGTACATCGTCAATGGAAGACTGCGAGGAGACTCACTCGGTCGCTTCACCTACAGCTCAGCTCTGGGGAACAGCACTGTAGATTATGCCATCACAGATCTAGAGCTTTCCTCTCTGAGAGCATTCACAGTCAAACCCTTGAGACCTTTCTCAGACCACAGCCAAATCACCCTTTATATAAAGCAGTCTCAAACACTACCCAAACCAATTAGGACACCATATCAAATGCACAAAATTATGTCATTCAAATGGCACTAATTACATTAGCGCTACTAAATCTTCAGAAATCCAGTCCCTCTTACATGCTTTCCAAATACAGGAAATCCCTAAAAATAAATTCGGCATCAATCAGGAAGTGAAAGATATAAATTACATATTCTATAAGACAGCACAAAGAAGTGATATGACAATTATAAAACCAAAGAAAAAGAAATTGGACACTGACAGATGGTTTGACTCAGACTGTAAGGCTCTGAGAAAAAACCTCAGAAATTTATCCAACCAAAAACATCATCAACCAGAAAACCAGGAGCTCCGTCTTCATTACTGCGAGGCACTGAGGAAATACAAAGCCACACTCCGCCGGAAAAAAGCTCAGTATCTGCATGACCAGTTTGAAGAGATCGAAAAATCTATCAACTCAAACAAATTTTGGGACAAATGGAAATTATTAAACAAATCAAATCAAGAAGATCTGGCTATCCAAGATGGAGAGATATGGAAAAATCATTTCGAAGAATTATATAGCTCAACTGAAATTCAAAACTCTAATCAAAATGAAATTAGTAAAAAACTAGACACTTTAGAAAGATCAATAAAAGCAAATCAAAACCCTTTAGATTTCCCCATAACACTAAAAGAGTTGGAAGATAAATTACGGGTCCTCGAGCCCAAGAAAGCCTGCGGTGTTGACGGCATCCTGAACGAGATGCTGAAACACACAGAGCAAAGCTTCAGACTGGCCATCCTCAAACTCTTCAATGATGTTCTGTGTGTAGGGTTCTTCCCTGAGATCTGGAACCAGGGCCTCATCAGCCCCATCCACAAGAGCGGAGACAAACTAGACCCCAACAACTACCGAGGCATCTGTGTGAACAGTAACCTGGGGAAGGTTTTCTGTAGCATCTTGAACACAAGACTCTCAGACTTCCTTATCAAACACAATGCCTTGAGTAAATGTCAAATTGGGTTCCTTCCAAAATGTCGCACTTCTGATCACATTTTTACACTACAAACACTGATTGATAAGTATGTACATCAAAACAAAAGTCACATTTTCGCCTGTTTTATTGATTTCAAGAAAGCATTCGACTCAATCTGGCATGAAGGACTATTCCTAAAACTAATTGACAGTGGAATAGGAGGTAAATTCTATGATTTGATCAAATCCATGTACACAATCAGCCAATGTGCTGTTAAAATTGGAAACAAAAGAACAGAGTTCTTTCTTCAGAGGCGTGGAGTGAGACAGGGATGCAGTTTAAGCCCCACCCTCTTCAACATTTACATCAACCAATTGGCCAATATGTTAGAACACGCTCCCATTCAAGGTCTCACTCTCCACGACACAGAGATCAAGTGTCTCCTCTACGCAGACGACCTGGTCCTCCTGTTGCCCACTAAACAAGGGCTTCAGGACGGCCTGGATCTGCTGGAGGATTACTGTCAGTCCTGGGCCCTGACCGTCAACCTCCAGAAGACTAGAGTCATGATGTTCCAGAAACGCTCCAGATCTCAGGGACCAACACACACATTCACACTCTCACACAGAACCATTGAGAGCACAAAAGCATACACCTACCTCGGCCTGAAAATAACTCCAACTGGTAACTTTACTTTGGCTGTGAATGAACTCAAAGAGAAAGCTCAGAGGGCTTTCTATGCCATTAAACAATCAATCAAAATTGACATCCCAATCCAAATTTGGCTGTGAGTGTGATGCTTTGGCAATACAAAATGTATTTTTTGTCATGCCAATAAAGCTTTCTGAATTGAATTGAATTGAGAGAGAGTGAGAGAGAGACAGAGAGTTAGAGTGAGAGAGAGTGAGAGAGAGAGAGAGAGAGAGGAGGTGAGTTCAGAGTGAATCACAGGTCTCAGGGCTGAATCAGGGCTGAACACACACCAGTCTGCCGAAGCCTCCATACAGCACACAGAAGCCTCCCTGATAGTCAGAGAGCTCGGCGAAGCCCTCCACGCAGCGGTAGTCGTACGAGCAGATCACACGGTTGGTCTGAGCGTCGATCTGATCGATGCCTCCCGGAGTCACCTCCAGACACACACTCCTCCGAGCGTCGCTCCAGTGGTGCTTGAAGCAGTTATAGCGCTGAGGAAACAAGAGCGAGGAACATGGACAATTCAGCTCTGAATTTAATCATTTAATTACAAGATGTACTGATTTATTATTGGCACAATTTGGGCTGAGAAACTAACCCCAAGTCAATTAACGTTGTATAAGAAGAAAAGCACCGAATGGACATTACAAAAACTAGCTTTAAATGGGTTTAATGTTTTTATTTTTTATGAATACTGAAATATGAAATAAACTTTAATAAGTCACTGAATCATTAATTTAACTAATTAGTTCAGAACTGTGGATTGAGTCAGGAATGAATCCCTCCTGTGTGTGGATCAGAGACACTCATCAGTTATTTCAGGAACTATTTTGATTTGAGAAACTGAGAAAACTGAGAATATTGTGTCTAAAACAGAGTTAAATTCTTGTCTTCTGAACTGCTGTATGAATCAGTATCTCATGATCATTGCTGCAGATCTTGTTCAAGAAGTCTTTCTGGTGTGATATTACTCAACTATATCACATGACAGAAATATAAGAGAGGGATTCTTCTGAACTCATATCTTTAATCTGAGACTCATTCTAACAGACTTCATCGACATCAGTCAGTCGTGCTGCATCATGATCATCAGTGTAAGATGACGCGCTGCCTTAAATACATCTATCATTTATTACAAAATTATTAGCACCAATTTAGCTTGTTAAATCGACAGCCCTATTTTAAATGTTTGGTGGCTTGTAATAAAAATTGCTGATATTTGATTGTTCCATATAAAACACAAACGTCTTTGTTTGATGGGACTGTACTCACTCTTCCGGTGATTTTTCCCTCCGAGAAGTCCGTTCTGAATCTCTGTGGAGGAGACAGAGAGCATCAGACTAGTGATGATGTGGAAGGACCCGAGTCACATGACTCTATCCTCACACAACCACACAGTATTCCTCACCAGGGCTTCTGTCAGCAGCTCTGTGCGATGCTCAGTGGAGAACTTGAGTGTTTCGGACTTCTTCCCGCTTCCCTTGCGGAAGGTGAGGCTGAACTCTGTTCCCTGGCCTTTCCCGACCGGAGCGATGCCACAGATATCTCCATAAGGCCACTGAGACACACATTACACTACATTCAGCGCCGCTTCAGACACCCACAGCTTCTACTTCTAAAACACAGACTCACTTCATTAAGATTGAGATTATCCATCTGTGCCCACGTGGCCTTAGTTATGTCAGAAGTTTATTATTATTTTCTTAAAAGAAAATAATTTATACTCCTAACAGAAGATGTACCATCAGATTAACAGAGGCAACAGAATATATACAATGTTTGTATAACAAAAACAAAAATAGAGATGTTAATATTATTAATATAACAACAAATGATAATAACAGTATTAAGAATTTTAATAACCATTATCATAAATAACAATAGTACAAAAATATCGTCCCCCTTGGTAAATATGATCAATGAAGGTTGTGAAAATTAATCTACATTGTTAATCCTTTTGATCTTTTATTTAAAAAATTCACAAAAATTTATCCTTTCAATGGATAATAAGAATTTAAAATGGGGGAAAATATCATTATGAGATAAATGTTTTTCTCTAATACACATTGGCCACAATTAATGGCACCCTTTTATTCAATACTCTTTGAAACCTCCATTTGCCAGTTTAACAGCTCTAGATGTTCTGCTATAATGCCTGATGATTTTAGAGAACTCCTGACAAGAGATCACATACCATTCCTTCATCCAAAATCACTCCAGAGCCTTCAGATTCCTCCTCTTCAGTTCACTCCTCTCATGTTCTGTAGGGTTCAGGTCAGAGGACTGGAATGGCTATAGCAGAAGCTTGGTTTTGAGCTCAGTGACCCATTTCTGTGTTGTTTTTGAGGTTTGTGTTTGGGTTATTGTACGGTTGGACGATCCAAACATGGTCCATTACAAGATTTCTAACAGAGTCGGTCACTTACTAATAACCTAGAACACTGTCTAAGACTTGATGGTTGCTCTATCAATTCTTCGTCATCAGTTAGGAACCTAGGTGTGCTATTTGATCGCAATCTTTCCTTAGAAAGCCACGTTTCTAGCATTTGTAAAACTGCATTTTTCCATCTCAAAAATATATCTAAATTACGGCCTATGCTCTCAATGTCAAATGCAGAAATGTTAATCCATGCTTTTATATATAAATATTGCTACAAATGTGACTGCATCATATAATTTATTGTTAATAGTGTTCATCATCTGGCTGACTACGTCTTGTATAAATTTTTCTGAAAAATCCTGTCATATGCGCACAAACTTACAGCCACCACTTATAAGCTACTACTAAATATTGTAGAAACATAATTTTCTGTAAAGTTGCTTTGTAATGATTTGTATTGTAAAAAGCGCTATATAAATAAACTTGAACTGTCAGAAGAAACAGTCGAGCTACAGAGAAGGACAGCAGCTTGTGAGTGTTTTTGCCTTGTTTTCTCATCAGACTAGTGTGTGATCGTCATTGCTAGGAAAGTTTTTGGTTTAAATTGTGTGTGTCTTACCCTGGTTAATACGTGCTGAAAGTGGCGCTTGGTTTTGCGTTTGCCTATCGCGGGACTGCCTGGTTTCGATCTGCTAAATAGTGAGGCGTGGCCAGCTGACTTCAATCACAGATAATCAGGCTAATACAAAAGCGCTAAGTTTCACCACGGCAGTGGTCGCGGCAGCCCTCGTGTGATCCCTCCTCGTGTGAAGACGGACGAGTGTAAAGACAATCGACTCTACCTGCGCGACTCCACCGAGCAAGGACACCGACAGGGCATTTGAGTATTGCTTTTCTCCTCTTTCTTTACTTTTTGTATACCTTGTTCTCAAATATCTTACACTTGTAGTCACTATGTGCTATTAGATCTCTACTATCACTACTAACACTCGGAGAGCACGCTATGGACGTCGCTGGGAAAGCCTGTCTGACAAACCTACGGCCTGTCTCTCTGACCTCTACTACTACGCTCTCTATTCCAGTTGGTCTCTGGAACTGCCAGTCTGCAGTTAACAAAGCAGACTTCATTTCTTCTCTTGCTACTCATTCCGGTCTCAACCTCATGGCACTGACAGAGACTTGGATCAAACCTGAAGATACTGCCACCCCTGCTGCCCTCTCCACTAATTTCACTTGTTCCCACACTCCTCGTACCACTGGGAGGGGTGGAGGGACAGGTCTCCTTATATCAAAAGAATGGAAATTTGATCTTCAGCCATCACCTACAGGTACTGGTTCATTTGAATCACATGCCATTACTGTAACCCACCCTGTTAAAATCCACTTTTCTGGTAATTTATCGTCCCCCAGGTCAATTGGGAAACTTCTTGGAGGAGTTGGATGTGCTGCTATCAAACTTTCCTGAAGATGGTACTCCTCTTGTACTGCTTGGTGACTTCAACATCCACCTAGATAAACCCCAGGCTGCTGACTTCAAAACTCTGCTCTCCTCATTTGATCTCAAGCTAGTGTCTACTACAGCGACTCACGAATCAGGCAACCAACTGGACCTCATCTACACGCGCTGTTGCTCTGTGGACAACTCTTCAGTTGCTCCACTGCACACCTCAGACCACTTCCTCATTACTGCTAACCTAGCACTTACTCCTGAAGTGCCTCACACTCCAACGCAGGTCACCTTTCGACGGAACCTACGCTCACTCTCTCCATCTCTCCTATCTTCTGTGGTTTCATCCTCGCTTCCTGCACTCTCTCAGTTCTCTGCTCTGGACACAAACAGCGCTACGGACACTCTTTGCTCCACTTTAACATCTTGCTTGGACAACTTTTGCCCATTGTTGTCTAGACCAGCACGCACTGCCCCATCTGCCCCCTGGCTGTCCGAGGTTCTCCGTGAACATTGCTCTAAACTCAGGGCTGCAGAGAGGAAATGGCAGAAATCAAGAAACTCTACAGACCTAAGTGTGTATCAGTCTCTCCTCTCTTCCTTCTCTGCAAATGTCTTCACGACTAAAACATCCTACTACCACAACAAAATTAACAGCTGTTGTGACGCTGTTGAATCCAATGATGAACTGCCTTTAACTATCATCTTTGCATTATTGACACTGTTTTCCTAATGAATGTTGTTCAGTTGCTTTGACGCAATGTATTTTGTTTAAAGCGCTATATAAATAAAGGTGACATTGACATTGACATTGACGCTCGGACACTCTTCAAGACTTTCTCTTCTCTTCTTAATCCGCCTCCACCTCCTCCTCCATCGACTCTTACAGCGGACTTTGCAGTTTTCTTCACAAATAAGACAAGATCCATCAGCAACATATTCTCCACACCGCAGACTGAGGACAACTTCACAATGACCGACGCACACTCTTTCTCCTTCTCCCCACTCTCAGAGATGGACGTCTCCAAACTTCTCCTGTCCTATCATCCTACTACTTGTCCACTTGATCCAATCCCCACTCATCTCCTTCAAGCGATCTCTTCTTCAGTCATACCTTCGCTTACTCACGTTATCAACTCCTCTCTTCACTCTGGAACATTTCCCTCAGCATTCAAGCAGGCTCGGGTAAGCCCACTGCTCAAGAAACCATCTCTAAATCCAGCGCTTCTTGAAAACTACAGACCGGTATCTCTTCTTCCATTCATTGCAAAGACACTTGAGCGAGCTGTGTTCAACCAGTTTTTTATGTTCCTTGTACAGAACAACCTCCTGGACAGGAACCAATCTGGCTTCAAAAGTGGCCACTCAACTGAGACTGCTCTGCTCTCGATTACTGAAGCCCTGCGACTAGCAAGAGCAGCTTCAAAATCCTCAGTACTCATCTTACTGGACCTTTCTGCTGCTTTTGACACTGTTAATCACCAGATTCTCCTGTCCACCCTCAGAAAGATGGGCATCTCTGGAACAGCACTCCTGTGGGTTAAGTCCTACCTCTCTGACAGATCCTTCAGTGTGTCTTGGAGGGGTGATGTTTCAAAGTCACACCACCTTGCTACTGGGGTTCCTCAAGGCTCAGTACTTGGACCACTTCTCTTCTCAATCTACATGACATCATTAGGATCTGTCATTCAGAAGCATAGCTTTTCTTATCACTGCTACGCTGATGACACCCAACTCTACCTCTCATTCCAACCAGATGACCCGACGGTAGCTGCTCGCATTTCAGCCTGTCTGAGTGACATTTCTAGCTGGATGAATGACCATCACCTTCAGCTTAACCTTACAAAGACAGAAAGATGCTTCATCACAACTTCTCTATACAGCTGGGCTCATCAACCATTACTCCTTCGAGGACATCTAGAAACCTAGGAGTTGTGATGGATCATCAGTTAAGCTTCAAAGACCACATTGCTACAACTACCCGGTCCTGCAGGTTTGCCTTATACAACATTAGGAAGATTAGACCCTTCCTGTTAGAGCAAGCCACCCAACTTCTTGTCCAAGCTCTTGTTCTCTCCAGACTGGACTATTGTAATGCTCTCCTGGCTCTTCCTGCATGTACTGTCAGGCCTCTGGAGTTGATCCAGAATACAGCAGCGAGGGTTGTCTTCAATGAGCCAAAAAAAGCTCACGTTACTCCTCTCCTCATCAGGTTACACTGGCTACCAGTAGCTGCTCGCATCAAATTCAAGGTACTGATGCTAGCCTACAAGACGACCACTGGCACGGCACCAACATACCTAAACTCATTGGTTAAATCTTATGTGCCCTCCAGAAGTTTGCGCTCTGCAAGTGATCGACGCCTTGTGGTACCATCCCAAAGAAGTTCAAAATCACTCTCAAGGACCTTTTCCTGGACTGTGCCCAGCTGGTGGAATGACCTCCCAATCTCAATTCGTACAGCTGAGTTTTTACTCATTTTCAAAAAACATCTAAAGACTCATCTTTTTCGCCTGCACTTAACCAACTAACACTAGCACTTTTCCTTTTCTTGTCTATTAATTTAAAAAAAAAAAAAAAACCTACCTATGCGTTCTATACTAGACTAACTGAGACTTGTCATGGCACTTGTATACTGTTGTTGTTCTCCTGTTGACCTGACTGCTTCTATTGTTCTCATTTGTAAGTCGCTTTGGATAAAAGCGTCTGCTAAATGATTAAATGTAAATGTAAATGTGAACTGAATTGAAAACTTGAATTTATGACCTCAAGGTTAGATTATTGTAATGCTTTATTGGGTGGTTGTTCTGCACGCTTAGTAAACAAACTACAGCTATCACCGTAGAATCACCGTAGCCACCAGATCCAGTCTGTGTCCAGATCAGAGGGTCACTGCAGTCACCCGGATCCAGTACGTATCCAGACCAGATGCTGGATCAGCACCTAGAAAGGACCTCTACATCCCTGAAAGACAGTGGAGACCAGGACAACTAGAGCCCCAGATACAGATCCCCTGTAAAGACCTTGTCTCAGAGGAGCACCAGGACAAGACCACAGGAAACAGATGATTCTTCTGCACAATCTGACTTTGCTGCAGCCTGGAATTGAACTACTGGTTTCGTCTGGTCAGAGGAGAACTGGCCCCCCAACTGAGCCTGGTTTCTCCCAAGGTTTTTTTCTCCATTCTGTCACCGATGGAGTTTCGGTTCCTGGCCGCTGTCGCCTCTGGCTTGCTTAGTTGGGGTCACTTCATCTACAGCGATATCGTTGACTTGATTGCAAATAAATGCACAGACACTATTTAACTGAACAGAGATGACATCACTGAATTCAATGATGAACTGCCTTTAACTATCATTTTTGCATTATTGACACTGTTTTCCTAATGAATGTTGTTCAGTTGCTTTGACGCAATGTATTTTGTTTAAAGCGCTATATAAATAAAGGTGACTTTGACTTACTAATTTTTTATCTGTTGGTATTTGATAGAATCCATGATGCCATGCGTCTAAACAAGATGTCCAGGACCTCCAGCAGAAATAAAGGCCCATAACATCAAAAATACAGCAGTATTTCATTGTACGGATGGGATACTTTTTATCCCTGTGTTCACCAAACCCATTTTGAGTGTTTGCTGCTAAAAAGCTCATTTTTAGTTTCATCTGACCATAGAAGTCAGTCCCATTTGAAGTTCCAGTCGTGTCTGATAACTGAATATGCTTTAGTTTGTTTCTGGATGAGCTAGGAGAATTTTTCTTGTAACCCTGCCAAACAACACGTGGTGATATAGGTTCTGTTTGACAATTCTTTTAAAGGTTTTCTGAACACAAGACTCAACTATTTTCTGCAATTCTCCAGCTGTGACCCTTGGAGAGTCTTTAGCCACTCAAACTCTCCTTCTCACCGTGCATTAGGACGATATAGACACACGTCCTCTTCCAGGCAGATTGGTAAACTTAATTCTTAATTATTGCCCTGATGGTGGAAATGGGAATTTTCACTGCTCTAACTCTTTTCTTAAAGCCACTTCACCAATTTCTGAAGCTCAATTATCTTTTGCTGCACATCAGAAATATATTCTTTGGTTTTTCTCATTTTGATGGATGATAAGGGCATTAGGGCTTTGCTTTCCCTCCTTTTTATATTTCTGTGAAACAGGAAGCCATGGCTGGATAATTTCATGTTTATAATCACGCTGGAGTGTTCAGAATTGTGAATATGAATGACAATATAATCCAGAGATATTTTACTCATAAGAATTTCTAGGGGTGCCAATAATTGTGTCCAACGAGTATTTGAGAAAAACATTTCATAATGATATTTCCCCCCATTTTAAATTCTTATCCAATGAAAGGATACATTTGTTATTTTTTAAAATAAAAGATCAAAAATGATTAACAATTCAGATAAATTTTCACAGCCTTCTTTGATCATATTAGGTCATCTCTTCTCTCTCATTAAAGACGACACATTAACACTTTTCCACTGTGAGGTCAGTGCGAGCCAGGGCTTAAAGCGGGCCGGTGGGGCTAATAACCTCGGACCTGTAGCACCGAGGCCACAACAGTGCTGTGTTTCCTCAGTCAGGGCCTGAAGCTCCGCTGCGCTTCACTAAAACACACCCTTTACACGCCTCTCAGAACAACGTCATGAAACGCTTTCATTTCACCAACAAAGAGAAGTTATCAGAAAACTAAGAAATAAGTCACTGGAACTAGCGCGATCACAAAACGAACACGATAAAAGCGGCCGTTTGTTTGCATGCTTTGTTAAATATTTAAATCCAAAAATATGTTGGTGATGCATAAGGTGATGCATCATAATGAAAATTAGTCACACAGAAGTAAAGTGTTATGAACACAGTCAGCTTATTCAGTCGAGTCTGTTCTGTTTATTTGTATCCACAGTAGCCTATATACAAAACTATTAGAAATAATTATATTTTTGTATTTTTATGAAAGCTCCTGAAAAAAAATAATTATGACAGATAAAATATGTTACTAAATAAAAACACGACTGTGATAGAGAATAAGAGGCTGACGTCTGATTTCTCCGTGGTCGTATTTACCATGTTTACTATGGTAACATGTTTAGCCTTTTAAGTCTTTAGTCTTTACATCGCTTATAAACATTTCTGCCTTGTTTAGTGATTATAATCCACATCGGATCGAGTTATTTCAAACACTCGCTGCTGACTGAGAGTGATTTTTGAGCTTATTTTAAAAAGTCTTTAATACCGGTGTTAAAGCTGTTATCTCTCTGAAATGATCCGCAGTGCTGAAGCTCTCCAGACTCAGAGAAACTCCTCTTTGTTCAGAACCCCTCCTCTAGCCCCAGCTGACACGCTTTGGCCCAAGGTTTTCATCGGGCCAAAAAACCCTGAGGAAGCCCCGACGAGGCACGATCAAGCCCCGGAAGTGACAGTGGAAACACGACTATTGGCCCCATCGGATGAGGATGGACAACTGACAGCCAACCTGAAAGACAGCTTCATATCTATTTTAGACGAGAAATATGAAGCTCTGCCAGAAGCAACACTTATGGGCAAGACAATATTCCTGGCCCCGCGCTACCGGGATGACCACGACACGAGTGTTGAAGAGATCTAGAAGATGATAGAGAAACGGTCATCCTCGGAAGGAAAGAGAGAAAGCAAATGAGAAGAAGACATCGAGCCGCAGCCCAAAAGAAAAAAAAACCTCTGCACGCACTGTAAATAAATCCCAATTTATAGTGTTTTCTTCATTTATTAATTTATTTTTTAAGAGTGCTGACTTGTCATTTATGTAGGCTAAGGTAATTTTGGAAGCATTTCTTTTATAATCATTTCTTATTTATATGGCTTTGTGTAATTTATTTCGGCCTATTTTATTTACTTATTCGTTTTAAAAACATTCTAATATTTGCTAGGCAATAAATGTTCACGGTTCTTATTTGTTTGGGTCCACGGTTTGCAGATTTTCATTTTTTTCAGCCTATGCATGGTGGTATTTTTATTCATTATCTTGATAAAAGGTCTGTATTTAATATGAGTGAGTTTTTTTTTTTTTTCGTCCATTCAAGCAATTAATGCCGATTGCCGCTAATTCAAAAGTGAAAGTATAACGTGCATGCATTCATTAGCTCGCCTATTTAAAGGTGAGGGAAATAGTGAACGCAGTACCTGATTGGTCACTTCCAGAGTGGTGGGGTTGTATGTGGTGATGCCATGAGTCCCCACGGAGAACACACGCTTGTACCTGCACGACACACACACAAACACTCAATAAAAGCCTGACATTAGATCTTTTGTGTCATATGTTGCATAGAATTTTATAATGTAACTTTTTTTTCCAAAACTGGACCACTATCTGATGCATTATCATCTGTCTTGGAGAAAAAAGAGAGACTTCATCAGAAACCAGACATGGTCAATAATGACACTGTTTTCTGTCTCTGTCCAAAAATGCTGCAGTAATGAGACAGGAGTGTTCTGATGAACACAGACCTGTCCCTGTGATCCAATCACATCAGCACAGCTCTCCTTCATCTGAACGACATGCAGAAGAACACAACACACACACACACACACACACACACACACACACGCTCTCTCACATTGTATGTCACAACTGTAAACTGAAACTTTAAACCTGTAAAGCAGGGTCTAACACACACACACACACACACACAGACACACACACACAGACACACACAGACAGACACACACACACACACACAGACACACACAGACAGACACACACACACACACACACACAGACAGACAGACAGACAGACAGACAGACAGACAGACAGACACACACACACACACACACACACACACACACACACAGACAGACAGACAGACAGACAGACAGACAGACAGACAGACACACACACACACACACAGACAGACAGACAGACAGACAGACACACACACACACACACACACACAGACAGACAGACACACACAGACAGACACACACACACACACACAGACAGACACAGACACACACACACACACAGACAGACACAGACACAGACAGACACACACACAGACAGACACAGACACAGACAGACACACACACACACAGACAGACAGACACACACACACACACACACACACACACAGACAGACAGACAGACAGACACACTGTTATGTCCCTCCACTACCTGTGGTGGCTCTGTTTTCCTCTATTAATTGTTTGGCTATGTGGCAATATGTATTAATGTGTTATTGTGTGCAGGTGTGATTTGTAACGAGTGGGTGGAGAGACACCCTTTAAAAGCAGAGGCACTCCATGGAGAGAGGGAGATGACTTGGGTTCCAGGCAGCCACCATGCTTGTTGATCTTCCTGCAAATTATGTTTCATTGTAGTTAATCTTCCTTTTGTTTTGGTTTTGGCAATTGTCTAATAAATACCCTAGATAAATGAGTCCAACTGACTTTGTAGTCACTTTATGTTATGATCAGTCTGCCTGACTATAACATATGGGGGCTCGTCCGTTTTGAATCGTAGGAAGTAGTTTGTTTTGTGAGCGACTGGTTGGTGAGTACCATCACTTTTCTGGGTAGAGGAGCGTGCACCTCAATAAGTAAGTCGTCGGGCGGACACTGAGTCTGCCACTTTATTATTTTAGTTTTATTATTTTTGGTGGTATCCTTAGTCGGTACGTTTCGGGGGTTGTGATAGACTGCGTAATCGGTCTGCTACATCCTCACGAGTTTAACGTTTAATGTACACCGGGTAGGGGGATCCACTGAAGACTAGTAAGGCTAAGTTTAGTTTTTTTTTTGATAGGTAAGTAGGGATTGGGGTGTAGCAGTGAATCTCCCAGTCTTTTGGTACTCACTTAGTTTTTCTGTAGCTTTAGTGATTTAATAGTGCACTGCAGGAAGTAGTGTTTAAGCAGGTGGAGGTGTTTTAGCCCATTCATGTGTCTAACTTTCCCTCAACTTGTCAGTATTGTGGCGTGGTGGTGTTATGTTAAAAGTTGTGGTCATTTTGGGGTTAGCAGCCTGTAGTTTTTTTGTTTTGCTTATTTTGGGTTTCAAAATTTTTGGTTTAGTCATGTCTACAGTTCAAGAGTTTGCTGAAAATCCTTCTGTAGAGGCGTTTAATAATCTTAAAAAATATCAACTTTTGGAATTGGCTACTTATTATGAAATTGAGTTGTCTGCTTCCGAAAAACGCCTTAAAGATAGCATTAAAACTGTTCTGCTACCAGTTTTGGTAGAGAAGAGGGTTTTGCCTCCTGTTGATATGAGAGATTCTATCCGGTTGAAAGAGCTTTCTATTCGAGAGAGAGAGTTAGACAATGAGAGAGAAGCGTTGCGTTTAAAAGTTTCTGAGAATGAGTTAGAAATGAAACGCTTAGAGTTAAGAGCTAGACCGGAAAATATTGATCTCAGTTACACCGGGTCTTTTGACGTGAGTAAAAACATTAGGCTTGTACCACCGTTCATCGAGAAAGATGTAGAGAAATTTTTTCCGCATTTTGAGAAAGTTGCATCTACTTTAAATTGGTCGAGAGATGTTTGGACTTTATTAATTCAGTCAGTTTTAACTGGCAGGGCACAAGAAGTGTATTCTTCACTTTCACTGGAGCAAAGTAAAGACTATGATGTGGTTAAAGCCGCTATTCTTTGTTGTTACCAACTAGTCCCAGAAGCTTATCGACAGCGCTTTCGTCGATGTGAGAAAACTGAAGATCAGACTTATATCGAGTTTGCTCGAGGAAAGGAGGGCGCTCTATTTCTCCTGTTGAATATGAACTATCTGATTCTTTCTTTGTGAATCTTGAGTCTGAGACGTTTCCTGAGTCATCGGCTATTGATCTATCTAGGCCTGATAAGAAAATGAATCAAATCATGATGGAGCCTGCGTGCTTGTCACGCACAAAGTTGATTGCTGCTCAAAAAGCTGATGTGTCGTTGGTCTCTTTATTCCGCTCTGCCTCATCTGATATTAACGTTGATGAGGAACTGCAATGTTTTTTCTTTCAGGATGGAGTTTTAATGAGGAAATGGAGGCCTTACAATGTGTCAGACCATGGTAACTCTGTTTATCAGATTGTAGTACCCGTTGAGTACAGAGATAAAATCTTGAGTGTAGCTCATGACTGCGTAGCTGGTCATATGGGAGTCGCTAAAACACTAAACAGTGTTAGTCAACATTTTTACTGGCCAGGGTTGAAGCGGGATGTAGCTAATTTTTGTAAAACTTGTAAGGTCTGCCAGGTGGTTGGCAAACCCAACCAGAAAATCCCTCCTGCTCCTCTATATCCCATTCCTGTGTTGGCTCCACCATTTGATCATGTCATTGTTGATATTGTTGGTCCACTTGTGCGTTCCACGAATGGATATCAATATCTGTTAACAATGATGTGTGCAGCTACTCGTTTTCCGGAGGCTATTCCTCTGCGAAAAATTTCTGCCAAGGTGGTCTTAAAGGAGTTGTTAAAGTTTTTCTCTGTGTTTGGTCTGCCAAAGATCATTCAGACTGATCGTGGATCGAATTTCATGTCTCGTGTGTTCACCCGTGTTTTGAAACAGCTCAGCATACAACATAATGTTTCCAGTGCCTATCATCCGGAAAGCCAGGGGGCGCTGGAACGCTATCATCAAACGTTGAAGAGCATGTTGCGTGCATATTGCCTTGAGACTGGTAAGGATTGGGCATATGCAGTTCCCTGGCTGCTGTTTGCCTGTAGAGAGGTGAGACAGGAGTCACTTGGATTTAGTCCTGCTGATCTTGTTTTTGCACATACCCCACGAGGTCCATTGGCTGTATTAAAAGATCAGTTTTTAAATGAACTTCCTGCAAAAGACATTCTGAGTTATGTGTTACATTCACGTTCTCGTTTACACAGAGCCCGTGAGTTAGCCCATGAAAATCTTGAGAGAACACAAGACAAGATGAAAATTTGGTATGATCGTAAGACCACAGATCGACATTTTGAGGTGGGTGATAAAGTACTTATGTTACTCCCCATTCCTGGATCTGCTCTACAAGCTCGTTTTACTGGTCCATATCTGGTAATGCATAAAGTTTCTGACCGCGATTATGTAATAGCCACTCCAGATCGACGGCAGTAGAAGCGCCTGTGTCACATTAATATGTTGAAGCCTTATTTTGAGCGTGCTTCTGTTTGCCTAGATTCATCTACAGCTGAGCTGGGGTCGGATTTGTCGAGGCCTACGAGTGATAAGTCCATGCTGTTGTCTGTTGTGGTGGAAGAGAGTGATGAAACTGAAAGTAATCCATCTCGTGCTCTAATTGAGGGTCGTCTTAACAACACTAAAATGCTCTCAGTTTTAGCTGATCACCTCCCACACCTCACCGATTTTGAGAAGACTGACATTTTGGACGTTGTTCGCCAATTTCCAGAGTTGTTTAATGATGTTCCAAAACAAACTCACCTTATTGAGCATGACATTGATGTGGGAACAACAACACCAATCAAGCAACATCCGTACAGGGTAAACCCTTTGAAACGTGCCGTGTTAAAGAAAGAAGTAGAGTACATGCTTGAAAATAACATTGCGGAACCTAGCAGGAGTCCATGGAGTTCTCCATGTCTATTGGTGGCAAAGCCTGATGGAACGTTTCGGTTTTGTACTGATTATCGGCGTGTTAACGCAGTTACTAGACCTGATTGTTACCCGTTGCCTAGGTTGGTTCTGCAGTTTTTGTTAGCAAGTTTGACTTGCTGAAAGGCTATTGGCAGATTCCCCTCACCAGTCGTGCAAGAGAAATATCTGCATTTGTTACCCCCGACGACTTCCTGAATTATCACGTTATGGCTTTTGGAATGCGCAATGCTCCTGCAACGTTCCAGCGATTAATAAATACAGTGCTGTCTGGCATGTCTGGCTGTGAGGCCTATTTGGACGATGTGGTCCTTTATAGTGCGTCATGGCCAGAACATGTTCAGCAGATCCGAGAGCTATTTTGTCGACTGTCCTCAGCCAATTTGACTATCAATTTGGCTAAATGCGAGATCGGTAAAGCAACAGTCACTTATTTGGGTAGAGTAGTAGGAGGTGGTCAAGTGCGTGCTTTGGATGCCAAAGTTTCAGCTATTTGTAGTTTTCCTCCTCCTGCTGATCGTCGTGAGTTACGCAGATTTCTTGGTATGGTGGGCTACTACCGAGGGTTTTGCAAGAATTTCTCATCTGTAGTAGCTCCATTGACTAATTTACTTAGTCCAAAGGTGGTATATCAGTGGTCTGACCAGTGTCAAAGTGCCTTTGAAAATAAGGCATTGCTTATTTCAGCTCCTTTGTTGGCTGCACCTGACTTTGCGAACCCTTTCTTTTTAATGGTTGACGCGAGTGATCAAGGTGCTGGCGCTGTTCTCCTCCAAGAAGGAGTGGAGCACGTGCATCACCCCGTTTGCTACTTCTCTAAGAAGTTTAATCAACATCAACGGTGGTACTCCACCATCGAAAAGGAGACGCTGGCCCTGGTTCTTGCTGTCCAACACTTTGAAGTATATCTGGGTGCATCAGGTAGAACGATCGTTTATAGTGATCATGACCCCCTGAAGTTCCTAAGCCGGATGAGAAATGCCAATCAACGTCTGATGCGGTGGAGTTTGATCTTGCAGCCTTTTAACATTGAGGTCAAGCATATCCATGGTACTGATAACGTCTTGGCAGATGCCTTATCTAGAGTACCTTAGTCCAGTATTTCTGTTTACCGTTAATTGGTAACGTATGGTCGCAATTTTTTTTTTAAATTGTGTTTCTTGTTTATATTTTGATTATGGAGACTGGAGTCACCATTTTGGTGTGGGGGTGTGTTATGTCCCTCCACTACCTGTGGTGGCTCTGTTTTCCTCTATTAATTGTTTGGCTATGTGGCAATATGTATTAATGTGTTATTGTGTGCAGGTGTGATTTGTAACGAGTGGGTGGAGAGACACCCTTTAAAAGCAGAGGCACTCCATGGAGAGAGGGAGATGACTTGGGTTCCAGGCAGCCACCATGCTTGTTGATCTTCCTGCAAATTATGTTTCATTGTAGTTAATCTTCCTTTTGTTTTGGTTTTGGCAATTGTCTAATAAATACCCTAGATAAATGAGTCCAACTGACTTTGTAGTCACTTTATGTTATGATCAGTCTGCCTGACTATAACACACACACACAAACACACAGACACACACACACAGACAGACACACACACACACACACACACACACACACACAGACAGACAGACACACACACACACACACACACACACACACAGACAGACAGACACACACACAGACAGACAGACACACACACACAGACAGACAGACACACACACACACACACACACAGACAGACAGACAGACAGACACACAGACAGACACACACACACACACACACACACACACACACACAGACACACACACACACACACACAGACAGACACACACTGTTATGTGGGAGTGTTCTAATCTGTGATTTGTTGCAGTTTCCCTGGTAGCTTACCTGCAATCAATGGGTTAATTGGTGCCACCTGAAGGGAGCCACTTAAAGTCTTGGACACATGCTCTCACTCTCTCTCTCGTCTTGCAGCCAGCACTGCAGCAGTACTGTTTCTGCTTCTACAGCCCCCTTTTTCTTTTAATATTAAATAAACTTAATTTTGATTGGCAAACTTTGTTATAGTGTCCTTTATGTTGCATCCCTAGAGCCAGGGTTGTAACATAATGGGGGCTTGTCCAATTTGGTTGGTAAAAAGCATTGGTTTTCTTTTGATATTTTGGGGACTGTATTTGTTTGTTCCCTTTGATTGAGATCATTTGGTGAGTATGGTTGTTTGAGTATTTTTGAGTATATGCATGAGTTTTCCCGGTTAGGAAGGGTGAGAGTTCCAGCTGGGTTGATTATTCGATCCTTCCATCGGTTCACTCTTTTGTTATTTTTCCTTTTTTGTTTTCAAGGTTATTCTGGGTGGAGACTTGTTCTCTGTTGGGGGTAAGCATTTCAGAACTGTGACCATTGATTAATTGGTTCACAGTTGCTGAGGTTTTGCTTTTAAAGTCGCCTCGTGCCCGGTACACCTCAGAATATAGATAGGAGTTAGAAGTGTTAGGCAGGTATCCGGGTGGATCTCATGTGTTTTGAGCTCAGCAACCATGCTCACTTTTTGATGGAAGTGAAAGAGGAATACTTAAGCTAGGTGAGTTAAACATTTTTTTGAGGAACTGTAATGTTTATTTGGTCCATGATCCTAACTTTAGTGTGTTAGCAGTGTTGTGTGAAGTTCCTTTGTGGACTTTAGTGTAGACTAATGCCCAGTATTGCCTTTAGATATTCGTGACTGCTTGGGGTGAGTAATCTTCTGTGGTTGGGTTAGTTCTACTTTGTTTAAAGCTTTGTTTGAGAGCATTTTTGCTGCTATTTGTCATTTTTGTAGCTGTGTGCTGTTGGACCTGTTGTGTTGGCTGAACTTCTATGTAAGAAGTAGTGTTACTACTTAAGTGTAGTTAGTGTTGAGTTTAGTAATGGCTTCTTTAGAAGACTTCCTAAAGCAACCTTCAGAAGAGTTACTTGAGTTTTTCACAAAGGATCAACTTTTGCAGTTGTCCTCTCATTATGATATTCCCATCACAAGTAGTGAGAAGCGACTTAAGCATAGTGTGAAGGAAATCATTAGAAGTGTTTTGATTGACAATGGTATTTTGAAAGTTAAGCAGGTTTCCCCACAATCCATGACTGCTCCTTTGTCTGAAGCTGCAATTGAGCTTAGGCTCCGAGAGCTAGCTTTCCAGGAGAAACAGCTAGAGGGTAATACAAAATTAAGAGAGAAAGAAATGCTTTTTGCACATGAACGGTCTCTTAAAGAGTTGGAATTAAAAGCGGCTGCTTTAACTCCAAGAGGTGATGTTTCTCCATTTGATGTTGGTAGACATATTAAGTTAGTACCTCCTTTTTCTGAGAAAGATGTTAAGAGATATTTTTCTCATTTTGAACGTGTGGCAACCACATCAAAGTGGCCTAGAACTATGTGGACTTTGCTTTTACAAAGTATCTTGGTAGGTAAAGCTCAGGAAGCTTATTCCGCTCTAAGCCTTGAGAAGAGTGCTAATTATGATGAGGTTAAAGCAGCTATATTGAGGGCATACGTAGCTGGTTCCTGAAGCTTACCGCCAGCGCTTTCGAGGTTGTACAAAACTTGCTCACGACACTTATGTTGAGTTTGCAAAACAGAAGGAGAATCTGTTTGATCGGTGGTGTACATCTCAGACGGTGGAAAGTAAGGAACATCTTAGACAACTCATTTTGCTTGAGGAATTTAAAAACTGTCTGCCTGAGGCTGTTTCTGTTTATTTGAATGAGCAGAAGGCAGTGACTTTAGAACAAGCAGCCATCTTGGCAGATGAGTTTGTCTTAACCCATAAGGTACATTTTGGTGACAAACAAGCTGAGTTTCAGGATCGGATTAAGTACAATAGGTCTCGGTTTGTAGAGTCTTTGCCCTTTGCCTCATCACCTTCCGATAAAATGACTACTGACGGTTTGATTTCAGAAAGGGCTTGTTTTTATTGTAAGAGACCAGGCCATCTTATCGCAGATTGTCCTGTTCTAAGTAAGAAACAGAAGTCTGCAAAGACTGTAGCCTTTGTAAGCTCTGTGCCAAGCCTTCCATTGGCATCTTCAGTTGCTGATGTTTCATGCAAGAAAGGTGAGTTAGCTGGCTCATCATCACTTCTGATGGATGGTTTTGTGCATCTGTCTTCTGACCCTGAACACAGGCAAGCTATCAAGATCTGGAGAGATACTGGAGCTTTTCAATCTGTGATTTTATGTGATGTCTTGTCTTTCAATGAAAAGTCAGCTCAAGGTTCAGAGGTAATTGTTAAAGGTTTTGGTGGGGGATTTTTGTCTATGCCTTTACATAACATTAATCTCCAATCAGATTTAATCCCTGGCAATGTTGTTGTGGCACTTAGTTCCCAGATTCCCATAGATGGGGTGTCCTTTATTCTAGAGAATGATTTAGCTGGTGGGAAAGTTCTTGCTGTCCCTGAAGTAACCTCTACTGTCCTCAAGTCAGATGGTCCAGACGAACTTGAATTGGCATTTCCAGAAACTTTTCCTGTCTGTGCAACTACTCATGCTATGTCTGCTAAGAGGCAAGTTGAAGCCAAACCTTTCAACAGTCAATCTGTGATTCCACTTTATGATACTTTCATGGCCCAAGGTGACATGAACTTGGCAGGGAGTGGAAAGATGTTTCCATCCCATGAACAGTTAATACTTGAGCAAAAACAAGATCCCACTTTATCATCCATGTTTGAAGATTTAGTGTCTGACGAAGTGCTATCAAATGATGTTTCTGGCTATTTTGTTAGTCATGGGGTTTTGATGAGAAAGTGGACAGATCCAAAAATACCATGTGAGGATGGCTGGGGTAGTGTGTTTCAAGTGGTGGTTCCAGAAGTTTATCGATCTGACATATTGTATCTTGCCCATGATCATTGTCTGTCTGGCCATTTGGGGGTCAAGAAAACTTTGGATCGTGTGTTAAGGCATGTCTTCTGGCCTGGGGTGAGGTCCGATGTGGCTCAGTATTGTAGATCATGTCATGTTTGTCAGGTTGTAGGCAAACCCAACCAGTCTATTCCTGCAGCTCCATTACATCCCATTCCTGCCATTGGAGAGCCATTTGAACATGTCTTGATTGATTGTGTTGGACCTCTTTCTCGTACCAAGTCAGGTAATCAATATCTTCTCACAATTATGTGTGCTGCTACAAGATTTCCTGAAGCTGTTCCTTTGCGCAAGGTCACAGCCCCTGCTATTTCCAAAGCCCTTATTAAGTTTTTCACAGTGTTTGGGCTACCAAGAGTTGTTCAGTCTGATCAAGGGTCTAATTTTATGTCTCGCCTTTTCTCCCAGGTGTTGAAGCAGATGTCTATTCGGCATAATATTTCATCAGCGTATCATCCAGAATCTCAAAGTGCACTTGAGAGATTCCATCAAACTCTCAAGACTATGCTGAAGACCTACTGCAAAGAGTTTGAGAGAGACTGGGATGATGGCATTCCTCTACTCCTCTTTGCAGTTAGAGAGGTGGTTCAGGAATCCCTTGGTTTCAGTCCAGCTGAACTTGTGTTTGGCCACACTGTGAGGGGGCCCTTGAAATTGGTTAAGGAGAAATGGTTAGATGTTGAGCATTCTACTCCCACTAACCTTTTGGACTATGTGTCTAACTTTCGTCTTAGGCTTAGCAGAGCTTGTGAACTGGCCAAAGAGAATTTGAAAGCAGCTCAGGAAAAGATGAAGACTTGGTATGATCGAAAGGCTAAACATCGGGTGTTTTGTTCAGGAGACCAAGTGCTGGTGCTCTTACTAATAATGGGTTCTGCATTGCAGGCTCAATATAGCGGTCCATATACCATTGATCGGAAAGTTGGTGAGTGTGACTACTTGGTTAAGACTCCAGATCGTAAAAGGAAAATCCACTTGTGCCATGTGAATTTACTCAAGCCTTACTTTGACCGTAATCAAACAGGGTCTACAGAGATCAAGGCCTTGGCTACACTGAATGCTCCATCTGCTGAGACCGTAGAAGGTGTTGCTGTCTCTGAGATTGCTCAGAGTAGATTGCCAAATTCTAAAATCTTGGCTGATTTAGACATTCAGTTGTCGTATCTAAATCTCTCTGAGCGCTCTGATATTATTCAGTTAATTGGTCAATACTTGGTCTTGTTTTCTGATGTTTCATCTTGTACCAATGTGTTAGAGCAGGACATTGATGTAGGCCAAGCTAACCCTATTAAGCAGCACCCGTATAGGGTGAATCCTGCTAAACGGCAGCTTTTGCGTAAAGAGGTAGAGTATATGTTAGAACATAACATAGCTGAACCGACTTTTAGTGCTTGGAGTTCACCATGTTTACTAGTTGAGAAACATGATGGTTCGTTTCGGTTTTGTACCGATTTTCGTAAGGTAAATGCTATCACTAAGCCTGACTCCTATCCTCTTCCACGGATAGACGACTGTATTGACCAAGTAGGTTCTGCATCTTTTGTTTCAAAGTTAGATCTTTTAATAGGCTACTGGCAGGTTCCACAGTTTTGTGACGCCGGACAACTTCTCTCATTATAAGGTTATGGCATTTGGAATGCGAAATGCACCTTCTACTTTCCAGCGTCTGGTGAATAGGGTGATGGAAGGAGTTGCAGGATGTGAGGCTTACCTTGATGATTTAGTTATTTATAGTTCTACCTGGTCTCAACACTTGGCCCAGCTCAGGGATGTTTTCAAACGGTTAAAGGCTGCAAATTTGACCTTGAACCTCTCCAAGTGCGAGTTTGGGCAGGCCACAGTAACTTACTTGGGTAAAGTTGTTGGCCACGGTCATGTGTCTCCAGTGGGAGCAAAAGTGGAGGCCATCGTGAACTTTGCTGTACCATCATCTCGGCGGGAACTAAAACGTTTCCTGGGTATGGCAGGATACTATAGGAGTTTTTGCAAAAATTTTGCCACTGTTGCTACACCTTTAACTAACCTGCTTAGTCCTAAGGTTCCTTTTGTTTGGTCGGAGTCATGCCAGGTGGCCTTTGACAATCTGAAGGCCTTGTTGAGCAGTTCTCCTATTCTTGCTGCCCCTGATTTTAACAGACCTTTCAAGCTAGCTGTGGACGCTAGTGACTTCGGTGTGGGTGCAGTTCTTCTTGAAGATGATTCAGAGGGAGTTGAGCACCCTGTGTGCTATTTTTCAAAGAAATTTGATATCCATCAGAAGCACTATTCTACCATTGAAAAGGAAGCTTTGGCCCTTATTCTTGCTCTGAACCATTTTGATGTGTATGTTTCATCCAGTGTTTCACTGATTGTGAACACTGATCATAATCCCCTAGTGTTCCTCCATAGTATGAGAAACTCTAACCAGCGCTTAATGCGATGGAGCCTGTTCTTGCAGGGATATGACCTTTCAGTCCGCCACATTCGTGGAAAGGACAATGTTTTGGCGGATGCTTTGTCAAGGTCGTAAGTGCTTGTTTATATTTCATGTACTTGTTGCCTTTGCCATATGTTATTCCATAGCAATGTTTTAAGGGTGGGAGTGTTATGTGGGAGTGTTCTAATCTGTGATTTGTTGCAGTTTCCCTGGTAGCTTACCTGCAATCAATGGGTTAATTGGTGCCACCTGAAGGGAGCCACTTAAAGTCTTGGACACATGCTCTCACTCTCTCTCTCGTCTTGCAGCCAGCACTGCAGCAGTACTGTTTCTGCTTCTACAGCCCCCTTTTTCTTTTAATATTAAATAAACTTAATTTTGATTGGCAAACTTTGTTGTAGTGTCCTTTATGTTGCATCCCTAGAGCCAGGGTTGTAACACACACACACAGACACACAGAGACACACACACACAGAGACACACACACAGACACACACACACACACACACACACACACACAGACAGACAGAGACACACACACACAGACACACACACTAGGGCTGTAGCTATCGAATATTTTAGTAATCGAGTATTCTACCAAAAATTCCATCGATTAATCGAGTAATCGGATAAAATGTGTTTTTGCTTAATTAAAGTGCAATATTAATTATGCAAGAGAAAATAAGACTCCTGGGTCTCTTAAAATGAACAACTAAGTTTCCTTTTTTAGAAAAAAAATATTTTTATTTTTTTTAAATGCAATGCATACATCATAAATAAACATTTAATTATTACCCACTGTTTCTCTGCCTGTGCTTGTACTGTGAACAATGACAAGAAAGTTGACAGATGAATTAAGTGCCATTCAGTTGGGGTTTTAAATAAAGCATTTTCTGAGATGCACATTAAACATTAAACACACAATATTAATTTATCTTTAATTATTGAAAATTAACTTAACTTTTTGGTAAACAAAGGGGATTTACTATTAAAAATAAAACATGGAAGAAATATTGTGATTAAACCTTTAAAAAAAAAGTTTTTTTTTTTTTAGTAGTAGGCTTTGTACATTCTGTTGAACAATAGTCTTGAACAGGACTTTTATTTTGACGGGTTGACGTACCTTTACAGTTCTGTGAATGTGATGTGACGCTAGTTTTACTCAAATCAAACGGTCAGATGCTCATGAAGTGACTGTCAGAGCAGTTCTGGAGATGTTCCTCATGTGTTCACGTCTTATTTAGTGAGAGGAAAGACACTGAAATCACCGGAGCGTCACGCGCGCTTCAGTGTGTGTTAATAAAGGTAGACGCGCTTCTGCTCCATTCATTAACAGAGACACACAGAACATGCAGGATTCATATTTAAATAGACTGTTCCGGCTTAATATTTACAGATATTAGTCCATATAGTGATTTGATGGTAAATGGTAAATGGACTGCATTTATATAGCGCTTTCAACAGACCACATGGCCATCCAAAGTGCTTTACAAGTTGCCTCACATTCACTCATTCACACACCGACTGCGGTGTCAGCTCGTGGGGAGCAGCTGGGGTTAGGTGTCTTGCTCAAGGACACCTCTACACTTGGTCAGGTGGAGCCGGGGATTGAACCACCAACCTTCCAGTTTGTAGACAACCTACATGAACAATTCTGTCGGAATTTGGCAAATTCCGTGCCATTCCGTTTTTATGACTGGATTCCGCGGTTCCCTCCGCGTTTTCTGCATCGCGGGAATCACAGGGCCCTAGTTGTGGTATGCCAGCTCTATCTTGCACTGGACACACGCCACGACGTTTGCCCGCGCCCTCGAATCAAAACACTGCTGACTCCTTGCAGTGCGATCTCGGATGCAGCGCTTGTGTCTCCTTCCGCTTTGTGGGTGACGTAAACACGTTGTGACACATTTAACAAAAAAAATCATTGCGAAAGAACCTGACGTGAGATTTAAAATAAATTAAAAGAGGTTTCGAGGCAGAGGAATTTGCCTTGATCATTTTTTGTAATCGAGTTACTCGAGGAATCGTTTCAGCCTTACACCACACACACAAACACACACACACACACACTAACACACACACTGTGAGAGAGAGAGAGAGGGAGAGAGAGAGAGGGATTGTGTGTGTGTGTGTGTGTGTGTTGAGAAGCTTTTTAGTAAATCTAATAAACTCTCAGTGGCTGCAGTCACATGATTAGGAAAAATACAAACTAGTTCCCTTACAGACCCTGTATGTTTCTATACTGGGCCCAGATCCAGAAGACCTGTGGATCCTCGTTCAGCTCCAGCTCATCATACATGTGTCGTACAGTCATAGACCATAATATCACAGCATGATTTCTCTCTCATTGGGAGTTTGGCATGATCTTGGGCTACTCTTCCGTTTCTGTGTCTTTAACTCTCTGTTTTCCTAACCCTTGGTCCCAACGGAGGCTATTTCTCAGAGGACATGATGATCTCGACGTGGTCTGTTTGTTCTTTTTAATCTGCTTCTGTTTTAATGTGCAGGAGCATCTCCTTCAACACTGACAGGGACAGATATATGACGATGGATTCTCAATTCCCAATCCGGATTTCATTAGGAAAACCATTTCTGGAAATTCTACCTTTAAAGGAATGGTTCACCCTTTTAGGTTAAAGTTCAGTTAGGAACAAAAAGACGACAGAAGGCATAATATTACAAAGAAGAGAATGGGCAATTTACACCTGCTGCAAGTTCACTGATAGGATTCAGAAGCAGCAAACAGAAGCAGACTGTAACACAAGAAAAAGGTGTCCGTCGCTGAATGATCTTCACAGTGGAAGATCTCTCTGAAGGTCATGAAACCCAGTAAGTGTGTCTCTCTGAATGAAGCGTCTCATGGTAACAGAGAGGAATGAGGCACTTACTTTCCCCTCCAGGAGTGTTTGGTTGTGTAGAAACAGGCCAGGTCTTTGTTGTCTCTGAGGACGTTCATCTTCAGGCAGGGCCTGTGAAAACAGAAGAGGTCAGTCTACAGCAGAGTATACGATCACAGTTTATATAGTGTGACAACAGGACGACCGGCAGATCGTACACTAGACTCAAAGCTAGGGATGGGCGTTTTCCGCAAATATCACATTCGAATATTTGAGCTCACAAAAAACGAATATTCGAATATTCGTTTATTTAAATTAAGTTTAATGAGACAGACGTTATTTTTCAGCAACATTTGTTTTCGTCATTTTGAACAAGCTTACACACAATAAGCTTGAACATTACACATCATGTTTTGTAGCTGAAAACCTTTAACAATGCGTGCAAACAAACAAAAGTACAGACTAAAAGCAAAAAAAAAAGTGAACAAAGAAAAAACGTAAAGCAGCAATTAGGCTATTGTAGAACGTAGCCTACACTTAACTTTTAAACTGTCAGCAAATCTTTTTTGCTTTTTCTTCTATTGTTTTACATGTTCTTGTTAAGAAACACGGGCATGTAAACATGATCGGGGGAAAGTCGGCTCCTTAGTCTGTTAACAATAAGGCTGACCGCGGAGAAAACACGCTCTGACGCACAGACGTTGGCGGGACTCACAAATAACGGTGTGCTAAACGAATACGTTTTGTGAAGCGCTTCGTGTTTTGGTTTCACCACTGAATGGGATCCTCATCTGGAGGAATACATGGCTCCAGCAAGAACTGTTCCCACTCGTCTCGGCTGGACTCTCTGTAATCATCGCTGGAGAACTGGCTCAGCCTTTCCGACGAGTGGGCATTGCATCCTCTTCATTGTTGGTGACGCACCACTCGCATCAAGGAAAATGTTCTGATAGTTTTTTTTTCTTACTTCTCTCATGTTTTCATCGTTTGTGCCAAGGGTCTAGGGCAGACGCGAGAAGAGGAGTTTTCACTGCATTCTCCAAGTTAGCGGTGTTTATTCGTTGCTTGAGAGATGCTGCAACAATGTTCTTGAATTCGGTCACTTTCTGTGATTCTCCACGGCATATTTGAAGAACTGTAGAAGACCGCTGTTCTTAGGGGCCGTTCACATATCGCGTCTTTTGCGCGCTCAAGTTTGTTATTTCCAATGTAGGTGCGTGGTATGCACGCTCATAATGGAAGCGACGTGGTCGCGATGCACACGCGGTGAGACGCACCCACTTTTTCCAGGCGCGTCCGCACCGCATCGAGTTAAAAACATCTCAACTTTTCAGAATGCTGCAAGCGCACCGTGGGTCATGTGACAAGAACTAACCAATCAGCTTCATCCTTTCCCTTAACAACGTTGAGAGATCAGCCAAGATGCAGGAACAGCTGATCATAGCTGTATATGGATTGCCATTTTGAAATAAATTTAGTAGCAGAGCTACTGAAAGCAATTTTTTGTGCTGCAAATCCATTTATCCTTTGCTGAAATTTCCCCGTCATGGAGAGAGCGCGTCATTGTTGCTTAGCAACGGCGGATGCCTCAGGGGCGCTTCTGCCCGAGTGCTTTGGAAAGAAGGAGAAAGCGGCGCGCCTAGCGTTTTCCACACGTTTTTAGGCACGATATGTGAACGGCCCCTTATTCATTCATTAATTATTTTTTGCTTGCATACATCTCCAAATGTGCTGTGGAGAATCACAGAAAGTGACCAAATTAGGTTTTATTGTGAAGTTTTTTTTTTTTTTTGGCGAAATTCGAATATCATTTTTATTTATCGAATAATTAGAGCAGAACGAATATTCGAATGTTCGACTATCCGTGCACACCCCTACTCACAGCACTCACAAATCACATTTGAAGCGACTCATTTAAATGTTATGGGGATAATTCACCCAAAAATTACATTCTGGCATCCTCAAGTCATTCTAAAGCCATAAGACTTCAATTCATTCGGATTTGGAAAGATTTAGCAATGCATCACTTGCTCATAAATGGATGCTCCTCAGTGAATGGGTGCCGTCAGAATGAAAGTCCGAACAGCTGGTCAAGCAATATTACAGCTAAAGACTCTATGTGTTTGAGTTAAAAACATCTTAATGCTGGATTTGTTTCATCTTTTGTCTTCTCCAGATGTTCACTGATGGACTGGAGTGCTGTGGATTATTGTGATTTTTTTATCAGCTGTTTGGACTCTCATTCTGACGGCACCCAGACTCAGAGACCGGAGCCATGGGAGTGAAGCATTATGGGTAATACTCACAGATGCAAAATCTATGAGTTTATGAGTTTAGATAATGGAAATTACTTTGTGCCTACCATAAAATCAGCTTACAAATGGTTTCACTCACAATTAAATAATACAAAGAACATTTTATATTGTATTCAGAGTTGGAAGCAGAAGCCCTGACTCCTTCCTTCCTTCCGTGTCCTCC
>NC_081799.1:26983393-27070893 GCF_963082965.1 Carassius carassius
CACACACACACACTCTCTCTAACACACTCTCTCACACACACTCTCAGACACACACTCTCACTCTCTCTCACACACTCTCACAGAAACACACTCACACTCTCACAGAAACTCACACTCACACACTCACACTGTCTCACAGAAAAAATCACACAGACACACACTCACACTCTCTCTCAAACCTTCTCACACACACTCTCACAGACACACTCTCACAGAAACTCACACAGACACACACACTCACAGACACACACACTCACAGACACACACTCTCACAGACACACACTCACACTCTCTCTCACACACTCTCACAGACACTCACAGAAACTCTCACAGACACACACTCACAATCTCTCTCACAGACACTCACACAGACACACACTCACACTCTCTCTCACACACTCTCTCACAGACTCTCACAGAAACTCTCACAGACACACACTCACACTCTCTCTCACAGACACTCTCACAGAAACTCACACAGACACACACTCTCACAGATACACACTCACACTCTCTCTCACACACTCTTTCACACACTCTCACAGAAACTCTCACAGACACACACTCACACTCTCTCTCACACACTCTCACAGAAACTTACACCGACACACACTCACAGACACACACTCACACTCTCACAGAAACTCTCACAGACACACACTCACTCTCTCTCACACACTCTCACAGACACACACTCACACAGAAACACACTCACAATCTCACAGACACACACTCATACAGACACACTCTCACTCTCAGACACACACTCTCACAGACACACACTCACAATCTCACAGACACACACTCACACAGACACACAATCTCACAGACACACAATCTCACAGACACACAATCTCACAGACACACACTCACACAGACACACACTCACACTCTCAGACACACACTCACACTCTCCCACGCACTCTCTCACACACTCTCACAGAAACTCACACAGACACACACACACACTCTCACAGACACACACTCTCAGACACACACTCACACTCTCAGACACACACTCACACTCTCAGACACACACTCACACTCTCCCACGCACTCTCTCACAGAAAATCACACAGACACACACACACTCACACAGACACACACACACACACACACACTCTCTCTAACACACTCTCTCACACACACTCTCAGACACACACTCTCACTCTCTCTCACACACTCTCACAGAAACACACTCACACTCTCACAGAAACTCACACTCACACACTCACACTGTCTCACAGAAAAAAATCACACAGACACACACTCACACTCTCTCTCAAACCTTCTCTCACACACTCTCACAGACACACTCTCACAGAAACTCACACAGACACACACACTCACAGACACACACTCTCACAGACACACACTCACACTCTCTCTCACACACTCTCACAGACACTCACAGAAACTCTCACAGACACACACTCACAATCTCTCTCACAGACACTCTCACAGAAACTCACACAGACACACACTCACACTCTCTCTCACACACTCTCTCACAGACTCTCACAGAAACTCTCACAGACACACACTCACACTCTCTCTCACACACTCTCACAGAAACTTACACCGACACACACTCACAGACACACACTCACACTCTCACACACACTCACAGAAACTCTCACAGACACACACTCACTCTCTCTCACACACTCTCACAGACACACACTCACACAGAAACACATTCACAATCTCACAGAAACACACTCACAATCTCACAGACACACACTCACAATCTCACAGACACACACTCTCACAGACACACACTCTCACAGACACACACTCACACAGACACACACTCTCACAGACACACACTCTCACAGACACACACTCTCACAGGCACACACTCTCACTCACAGACACACACTCACACTCTCACAGACACACACTCTCACAGACACACACTCTCACAGACACACACTCACAGACACACACTCACAGACACACACTCTCACAGACACACACTCTCACAGACACACTCTCACAGACACACTCTCACAGACACACACTCACACTCTCACAGACACACACTCACACTGTCACAGACACACACTCACAGACACTCTTACAGACACACGCTCACACTCTCACAGACACACGCTCACACTCTCACAGACTCACTCACACAGACACACACTCACACAGACACACTCACACAGACACACACACACACACACACACACACTCTCACAGACACACTCTCTCTCACACAGACACACTCACACTCTCACAGACACACGCTCACACTCTCACAGACACACACTCAGACACTCTCACAGACACACACACAGACACACACTCACACTCTCACAGACACACGCTCACACTCTCACAGACACACACTCAGACACTCTCACAGACACACACACAGACACACACTCACACACTCACACACACAGACACACACTCACACTCTCACAGACACACACTCACACTGTCACAGACACACACACTCACTCACAGACACACACTCACAGACACACACTCACACGCTCACACTCTCACAGACACACGCTCACACTCTCACAGACACACGCTCACACTCTCACAGACACACGCTCACACTCTCACAGACACACGCTCACACTCTCACAGACACACGCTCTCACAGGCACACGCTCTCACAGGCACAGGCACACGCTCACACTCTCACAGACACACACTCACAGACACTCTCACAGACACACACTCACAGACACACACTCACAGAAACACACTCACACTCACAGAAACACACTCACTCTCACAGACACACACTCTCACAGACACACACTCTCACAGACACACACTCACACTGTCACAGACACACACTCACAGACACTCTTACAGACACACGCTCACACTCTCACAGACACACGCTCACACTCTCACAGACTCACTCACACAGACACACACTCACACAGACACACTCACACAGACACACTCACACAGACACACACACACACACACACACACACTCTCACAGACACACTCTCTCTCACACAGACACACTCACACTCTCACAGACACACACTCAGACACTCTCACAGACACACACACAGACACACACTCACACTCTCACAGACACACGCTCACACTCTCACAGACACACACTCAGACACTCTCACAGACACACACACAGACACACACTCACACTCTCACAGACACACACTCACACACACAGACACACACTCACACTCTCACAGACACACACTCACACTGTCACAGACACACACACTCACTCACAGACACACACTCACAGACACACACTCACACGCTCACACTCTCACAGACACACGCTCACACTCTCACAGACACACGCTCACACTCTCACAGACACACGCTCACACTCTCACAGACACACGCTCACACTCTCACAGACACACGCTCTCACAGGCACACGCTCTCACAGGCACAGGCACACGCTCACACTCTCACAGACACACACTCACAGACACTCTCACAGACACACACTCACAGACACACACTCACAGAAACACACTCACACTCACAGAAACACACTCACTCTCACAGACACACACTCTCACAGACACACACTCTCACAGACACACACTCTCACAGACACACACTCTCACAGACACACACTCTCACAGACACACACTCACACTCACACTCACAGACACACACTCACACTCTCACAGACACACTCTCACAGACACACACTCACACTCTCACAGACACACTCTCACAGACACACACTCACACTCTCACAGACACACACTCACAGACACACACTCACACTCTCACAGACTCACACCTAACAAACACACACTCACACTCTCACCGACACACACACACACACAGACACACACTCACACTCACACAGACAAACACACACACTCTCACAGACACACTCTTTCTCACACAGACACACACACACACACACACACACACACACACACTCACACACACACACACACACACAGACACACACACACTCAAACAGACACACACACACACTCTCACAGACACACTCTCTCTCACACAGACACACACACACACAGACACACACTCACACTCTCACAGACACACACTCACACTCTCACAGACACACACTCACACCTAACAAACACACACTCACAGACACACACACAGACACACACACACTCTCTCTAACACACTCTCTCACACACACTCTCAGACACACACTCTCACTCTCTCTCACACACTCTCACAGAAACACACTCACACTCTCACAGAAACTCACACAGACACACACACACTCTCACAGACACACACTCACACTCACACTCACACACTCACACTGTCTCACAGAAAAAATCACACAGACACACACTCACACTCTCTCTCAAACCTTCTCTCACACACTCTCACAGACACACTCTCACAGAAACTCACACAGAAACTCACACAGACACACACACTCACAGACACACACTCACACTCTCTCTCACACACTCTCACAGACACTCACAGAAACTCTCACAGACACACACTCACAATCTCTCTCACAGAAACTCACACAGACACACACTCTCACAGACACACACTCACACTCTCTCTCACACACTCTCTCACAGACTCTCACAGAAACTCTCACAGACACACACTCACACTCTCTCTCACACACTCTCACAGAAACTTACACCGACACACACTCACAGACACACACTCACACTCTCACACACTCTCACACACTCACAGAAACTCTCACAGACACACACTCACTCTCTCTCACACACTCTCACAGACACACACTCACACAGAAACACATTCACAATCTCACAGAAACACACTCACAATCTCACAGACACACACTCACAATCTCACAGACACACACTCTCACAGACACACACTCTCACAGACACACACTCTCACAGACACACACTCACAGAAACTCACACAGACACACACTCACACTCTCTCTCACACACTCACAGAAACTCTCACACACACACACTCACACTCTCTCTCACAGACACTCTCACAGAAACTCACACAGACACACACTCTCACAGACACGCACTCTCACAGAAACTCACACAGACACACACACTCACAGACACACACTCTCACAGACACACACTCACACTATCTCTCACACACTCTCACAGACACTCACAGAAACTCTCACAGACACACACTCACACTCTCTCTCACAGACACTCTCACAGAAACTCACACAGACACACACTCTCACAGATACACACTCACACTCTCTCTCACACACTCTTTCACACACTCTCACAGAAACTCTCACAGACACACACTCACACTCTCTCTCACACACTCTCACAGAAACTCACACCGACACACACTCACAGACACACACTCACACTCTCACAGAAACTCTCACAGACACACACTCACTCTCTCTCACACACTCTCACAGACACACACTCACACAGAAACACACTCACAATCTCACAGACACACACATACAGACACACACTCTCACAGACACACTCTCACTCTCAGACACACACTCTCACAGACACACACTCACAATCTCACAGACACACACTCACACAGACACACAATCTCACAGACACACAATCTCACAGACACACAATCTCACAGACACACACTCACACAGACACACACTCACACTCTCAGACACACACTCACACTCTCCCACGCACTCTCTCACACACTCTCACAGAAACTCACACAGACACACACACACACTCTCACAGACACACACTCTCACAGACACACACTCACACTCTCAGACACACACTCACACTCTCAGACACACACTCACACTCTCCCACGCACTCTCTCACAGAAAATCACACAGACACACACACACTCACACAGACACACACACACACACACACACTCTCTCTAACACACTCTCTCACACACACTCTCAGACACACACTCTCACTCTCTCTCACACACTCTCACAGAAACACACTCACACTCTCACAGAAACTCACACTCACACACTCACACTGTCTCACAGAAAAAAATCACACAGACACACACTCACACTCTCTCTCAAACCTTCTCACACACACTCTCACAGACACACTCTCACAGAAACTCACACAGACACACACACTCACAGACACACACACTCACAGACACACACTCTCACAGACACACACTCACACTCTCTCTCACACACTCTCACAGACACTCACAGAAACTCTCACAGACACACACTCACAATCTCTCTCACAGACACTCTCACAGAAACTCACACAGACACACACTCACACTCTCTCTCACACACTCTCTCACAGACTCTCACAGAAACTCTCACAGACACACACTCACACTCTCTCTCACAGACACTCTCACAGAAACTCACACAGACACACACTCACACTCTCACAGACACACACTCACACACTCTCACAGACACAAACTCTCACAGAAACTCACACAGACACACACTCACACTCTCACAGAAACAAACTCACAGAAACTCACACAGACACACACTCTCACAGACACACACTCACACACTCTCACAGAAACTCACAGACACACACTCACACTCACACTCACAGACACACACTCACACACTCACACTCTCTCACACACTCTCTCTCAAACCCTCTCTCACACACTCTCACAGACACAAACTCTCACAGAAACTCACACAGACACACACTCACAGAAACTCACTCACACACTCTCACAGAAACTCACACAGAAACTCACACAGACACACTCTCTCTCAAACCCTCTCTCACACACTCTCACAGACACAAACTCTCACAGAAACTCACACAGACACACACTCACACTCTCACAGACACACACTCACACACTCTCACAGACACAAACTCTCACAGAAACTCACACAGAAACTCACACAGGCACACTCTCTCTCAAACCCTCTCTCACACACTCTCACAGACACAAACTCTCACAGAAACTCACACAGACACACGCTCACACTCTCACAGACACACACTCACACACTCTCACAGACGCAAACTCTCACAGAAACTCACACAGACACACACTCACACTCTCACAGAAACAAACTCACAGAAACTCACACAGACACACACTCTCACAGACACACACTCACACACTCTCACAGAAACTCACAGACACACACTCACACTCACAGAAACTCACACAGACACACTCTCTCTCAAACCCTCTCTCACACACTCTCACAGACACAAACTCTCACAGAAACTCACACAGACACACACTCACAGAAACTCACTCACACACTCTCACAGAAACTCACACAGAAACTCACACAGACACACTCTCTCTCAAACCCTCTCTCACACACTCTCACAGACACAAACTCTCACAGAAACTCACACAGACACACACTCACACTCTCACAGACACACACTCACACACTCTCACAGACACAAACTCTCACAGAAACTCACACAGACACACACTCACACTCTCACAGACACACACTCACACTCTCACAGAAACAAACTCTCACAGAAACTCACACAGACACACACTCACACTCTCACAGAAACTCACTCACACACTCTCACAGAAACTCACACAGAAACTCACACAGACACACTCTCTCTCAAACCCTCTCTCACACACTCTCACAGACACAAACTCTCACAGAAACTCACACAGACACACACTCACACTCTCACAGACACACACTCACACACTCTCACAGACACAAACTCTCACAGAAACTCACACAGACACACACTCACACTCTCACAGAAACAAACTCACAGAAACTCACACAGACACACACTCTCACAGACACACACTCACACTCACACTCACAGACACACACTCACACACTCACACTCTCTCACACACTCTCACAGAAACTCACACAGACACACTCTCTCTCAAACCCTCTCTCACACACTCTCACAGACACAAACTCTCACAGAAACTCACACAGACACACACTCACAGAAACTCACACAGAAACTCACACAGACACACACTCTCACAGATACACACTCACACTCTCTCTCACACAGAAACTCACACAGACACACACTCACACTCTCACAGAAACAAACTCTCACAGAAACTCACACAGACACACACTCACACTCTCACAGAAACAAACTCACAGAAACTCACACAGACACACACTCACACTCTCACAGACACACACTCACACACTCTCACAGAAACTCACACAGAAACTCACACAGACACACTCTCACAGATACACACTCACACTCTCTCTCACACAGAAACTCACACAGACACACACTCACACTCTCACAGAAACAAACTCTCACAGAAACTCACACAGACACACACTCACACTCTCACAGACACACACTCACACACTCTCACAGACACAAACTCTCACAGAAACTCACAGAGACACACACTCACACTCTCACAGAAACAAACTCTCACAGAAACTCACACAGACACACACTCACACTCTCACAGACACACACTCACACACTCTCACAGAAACTCACACAGAAACTCACACAGACACACACTCACACTCTCACAGAAACAAACTCTCACAGAAACTCACACAGACACACACTCACACTCTCACAGACACACACTCACACACTCTCACAGACACAAACTCTCACAGAAACTCACACAGACACACACTCACACTCTCACAGACACACACTCACACACTCTCACAGACACAAACTCTCACAGAAACTCACACAGACACACACTCACACTCTCACAGAAACAAACTCACACACTCTCACAGACACACACTCACACACTCTCACAGACACAAACTCTCACAGAAACTCACACAGACACACACTCACACTCTCACAGACACACACTCACACACTCTCACAGAAACTCACACAGAAACTCACACAGACACACACTCTCACAGATACACACTCACACTCTCTCTCACACAGAAACTCACACAGACACACACTCACACTCTCACAGAAACAAACTCTCACAGAAACTCACAGAGACACACACTCACACTCTCACAGAAACAAACTCTCACAGAAACTCACACAGACACACACTCACACTCTCACAGACACACACTCACACACTCTCACAGAAACTCACACAGACACACACTCACACTCTCACAGACACACACTCACACACTCTCACAGACACAAACTCTCACAGAAACTCACACAGACACACACTCACACTCTCACAGACACACACTCACACACTCTCACAGAAACTCACACAGAAACTCACACAGACACACACTCTCACAGATACACACTCACACTCTCTCTCACACAGAAACTCACACAGACACACACACAGACACACACTCTCACAGATACACACTCACACTCTCTCTCACACAGAAACTCACACAGACACACACTCACACTCTCACAGAAACAAACTCTCACAGAAACTCACAGAGACACACACTCACACTCTCACAGAAACAAACTCTCACAGAAACTCACACAGACACACACTCACACTCTCACAGACACACACTCACACACTCACACAGAAACTCACACAGACACACACTCACACTCTCACAGACACACACTCACACACTCTCACAGACACAAACTCTCACAGAAACTCACACAGACACACACTCACACTCTCACAGACACACACTCACACACTCTCACAGACACAAACTCTCACAGAAACTCACACAGACACACACTCACACTCTCACAGACACACACTCACACTCTCACAGAAACAAACTCTCACAGAAACTCACACAGAAACTCACACAGACACACACTCACACTCTCACAGAAACAAACTCTCACAGAAACTCACACAGACACACACTCACACTCTCACAGACACACACTCACACACTCTCACAGACACAAACTCTCACAGAAACTCACACAGACACACACTCACACTCTCACAGACACACACTCACACACTCTCACAGACACAAACTCTCACAGAAACTCACACAGACACACACTCACACACTCTCACAGACACACACTCACACACTCTCACAGACACAAACTCTCACAGAAACTCACACAGACACACACTCACACTCTCACAGACACACACTCACACACTCTCACAGAAACAAACTCTCACAGAAACTCACACAAACTCTCACAGAAACTCACACAGACACACACTCACACTCTCACAGACACACACTCACACTGTCACAGACACACACTCTCACAGACACAAACTCTCACAGAAACTCACACAGACACACACTCACACTCTCACAGACACACACTCACACTCTCACAGAAACAAACTCTCACAGAAACTCACACAGACACACACTCACACTCTCACAGACACACACTCACACACTCTCACAGACACAAACTCTCACAGAAACTCACACAGACACACACTCACACTCTCACAGACACACACTCACACTCTCACAGAAACAAACTCTCACAGAAACTCACACAGACACACACTCACACTCTCACAGACACACACCCACACACTCTCACAGACACAAACTCTCACAGAAACTCACACAGACACACACTCACACTCTCACAGACACACTCACACACTCTCACAGAAACAAACTCTCACAGAAACTCACACAGACACACACTCACACTCTCACAGACACACACTCACACACTCTCACAGACACAAACTCTCACAGAAACTCACACAGACACACACTCACACTCTCACAGACACACACTCACACACTCTCACAGACACAAACTCTCACAGAAACTCACACAGACACACACTCACACTCTCACAGACACACACTCACACACTCTCACAGACACAAACTCTCACAGAAACTCACACAGACACACACTCACACTCTCACAGACACACTCACACACTCTCACAGAAACAAACTCTCACAGAAACTCACACAGACACACACTCACACTCACACAGACACACACTCACACACTCTCACAGACACAAACTCTCACAGAAACTCACACAGACACACACTCACACTCTCACAGACACACACTCACACACTCTCACAGAAACTCACACAGAAACTCACACAGACACACACTCACACTCTCACAGACACACACTCACACACTCTCACAGAAACTCACACAGAAACTCACACAGACACACAGACACTCTCACTGCATCTGTAAGTCGCTTTGGATAAAAGCGTCTGCTAAATGAATAAATGTAAATGTTAAAGTAATGCAACACAAAAAATAAATAAAACAATAAAATAAAAGTTTAAATAATAATAATAATAACAATAAATGTCTGAAAGCTTCATACAATGTTTTAAGGAAATTCCAAATTAATTTATTATGGATTTTTAATTATTATTTATTAGAAGGCATTTTTGCAGGAACGGTGTTAACCCAGGAAGAAAAAAACTAAACTAAAACTCAAATGCAACCTAAAACACAAATTATAAAATACCAGATCATTTCAATGCCTAGTATGTAGCAAAAAATGTAAGAAAAACTAAAGCAAAAGCATAAATGAAGAGTCATCAAACCCTAAAGAGCAGGAAGTGGTCAGTTCTCCAGAGAGCCGTGTCCAGAGGATGAGAGTCACATGATCAGGTCAGGTGCTCACTGCCCGAGCCCCAGAACACCACACACACCAAATCACTAACCTGATTACAACAGACTGATGACAAAACACACCCAAAATAGTAATAATAATAATAAAAATGAAAAACCACGCTAAAACAAAACCAAACTGGAGTAATACTGGACGGCCTAAAAACTACCCTGCACTGAATCCTCTGTAAAACATTACTGTTCGTGTGAGGAAACTTTCTTTTAATCAGTCTGTGAGCCAGAACTATCTTCATCTGCAGTCTCTCACAGGACAGAAGAAGATGAGACTAACTCTCTCACATCGCTGCAAGATTATTACACAGTCTGTTAGATCAGACACCAAACTTAACACTATAAACAGAAAGAAACGTCCTTTTTAATTATATGCCAACCATCATATCAATTTATGTTTTTGTCAGATATTTACAATGCAATATTTATATGAAGTGTATAAAGTTATTGTGACCATGATATAATACAGTACAAAAGTGCATGTAGTGAAAGATGATATTATACAGCACAGTCACAGCACTAACTGGATTTTAACATCCATTTCAAATGTCGTGTGAATTTCATATAACTTTCAAATAAACCGGTCATTTCGATCAGATGTCAGCTTTTATAAGGGTTTGTGACATCTGACCACATTTACACTGAGTTCGTCCTGACAAAGAGAGCTTCATAAACACTAAAAACACTCAAACTGTGCTCAGATTAATTATGAAATAAAACACGACTGTAATATAACCAGATCAGAGTTTGTCAAAGCGCCTCAGATCTGATAATCACCAGCACACAGATGTTCGACAGTGTCTTATGTCTCGTGTTGTGAGGTATTAAAGTGTTGATGTATTAAAGTGTTATGAGGTATTAAAGTTGTGTGATGTATTAAAGTGTTGATGTATTTCGCGGTGAGGTGAAGTCTCTGTCAGGCGGCGCTGGCCTCACCTCACAGACGGAGCTCGGCGCTGTGTTTGACCGGGATCTGTGCTGTGAGAAGCGGCTCGGTCTCGTCCCTCGGCCCGCAGGCCTCCGTTACGCGCGGAGCCGCAGCTCAGTGATCCAGAAACGAACCAAACCGGGCCAAAATCTCTTCCCTCTGTCAGAGCACTCAGGACGCCGCCATCTTTCCTCAGCCTCCAGGCAGCGTTCTGCGCAATGCGCATGCGCACGGCTCGAGTCTCACGCGTCTGTCAGCTGACAGCTCAGACCAGAAGTGCAGCGAACAACCGAGGGTTACATTTATTACTCTGAAATGTCGCTGTTCTTCTTTCTTATTTGCATGCCCTAAATCTATCAACAGATTTAGACAACTTAACACATTTCAAAAAGAAAAAAAAAACATTATTATTGTTTTTGTTGTAAATGTGGCAAGCTGCTGTCGGGAATTTAACCCAGCGCCAACTATGGCAAGAAATATCTACGCCACCCCGGAAATTGGCCGGGGACCTACCTGTATACAATGTACCACCAGCACACAGATACGTGGTGGCTGAGACAGATATCAGACAACAGTATGAAGGATTCAACAATTTTTTCAAAATCACTTTTAAAGGTGCCATGTGCAAAAATTGAGGTAAAAATATCCAAAAAATGACCTACAATCATCAAAAGAATGAGAAGAAATAAGGGCGATGATGTCATTAAAAAAATGTCAAGTTATGCAACCATTCAGCCGTCAGCTACAGTATCACATCAGACAGTGCACTATAGACCCCCTGAGGAACAGTTCCACTCATTCTCTACTATAGGAGAGGAAGAATTGTATAAACTTGTTAAATCATCTAAACCAACAACATGTATGTTAGACCCTATACCATCTAAGCTCCTAAAAGAGGTGCTTCCAGAAGTCATAGATCCTCTTCTGACTATTATTAATTCCTCATTGTCATTAGGATATGTCCCCAAAACCTTCAAACTGGCTGTTATTAAGCCTCTCATCAAAAAACCACAACTTGACCCCAAAGAACTAGTTAATTATAGACCAATCTCGAATCTCCCTTTTCTGTCCAAGATACTAGAAAAGGTGGTATCCACACAATTATATTCCTTCTTAGAGAAAAATGGTATATGTGAGGATTTCCAGTCAGGATTTAGACCGTATCATAGTACTGAGACTGCTCTCCTTAGAGTTACAAATGATCTGCTCTTATCATCTGATCGTGGGTGTATCTCTCTATTAGTTTTATTGGATCTTAGTGCTGCGTTTGACACAATTGACCACAACATTCTTTTGCATAGACTTGAACACTTTGTTGGCATCAGTGGAAATGCATTAGCATGGTTTAAATCGTACTTATATGACCGCCATCAGTTCGTAGCAGTGAATGAAGATGTATCCTATCGATCACAAGTGCAGTATGGAGTACCTCAAGGCTCAGTACTAGGGCCGCTACCCTTCACGCTTTATATGTTACCCTTGGGAGATATCATCAGGAAACATGGTGTTAGCTTTCACTGTTATGCTAATGATACTCAGCTCTACATTTCTTCGCGGCCCGGTGAAACACACCAATTTGAAAAACTAATGGATTGCATAGTCAATATAAAAAACTGGATGACGAGTAATTTCTTACTGCTAAATTCTGAAAAAACAGAGGTGTTAATTATAGGACCTAAAAACTCCGCTTGTAATAACCTAGAACACGGTCTAAGACTTGGTGGTTGCTCTGTCAATTCTTCGTCATCAGTTAGGAACCTAGGTGTGCTATTTGATCGCCATCTTTCCTTAGAAAGCCACGTTTCTAGCATTTGTAAAACTGCATTTTTCCATCTCAAAAATATATCTAAATTACGGCCTATGCTCTCAATGTCAAATGCAGAAATGTTAATCCATTCATTTATGACCTCAAGGTTAGATTATTGTAATGCTTTATTGGGTGGTTGTTCTGCACGCTTAGTAAACAAACTACAGCTAGTCCAAAATGCAGCAGCAAGAGTTCTTACTAGAACCAGGAAGTATGACCATATTAGCCCGGTCCTGTCAACACTGCACTGGCTCCCTATCAAGCATCGCATAGATTTTAAAATATTGCTTATTACTTATAAAGCCCTGAATGGTTTAGCACCTCAGTATTTGAATGAGCTCCTTTTACATTATAATCCTCTACATCCGCTACGTTCTCAAAACTCAGGCAATTTGATAATACCTAGAATATCAAAATCAACTGCAGGGGGCAGATCCTTTTCCTATTTGGCGCCCAAACTCTGGAATAACCTACCTAACATTGTTCGGGAGGCAGACACACTCTTGCAGTTTAAATCTAGATTAAAGACCCATCTTTTTAACCTGGCATACACATAACATACTAATATGCTTTTATTATCCAAATCCGTTAAAGGATTTTTAGGCTGCATTAATTAGGTAAACCGGAACCGGAAACACTTCCCATAACACCCTATGTACTTGCTACATCATTAGAAGAATGGCATCTACGCTAATATTTGTCTGTTTCTCTCTTGTTCCGAGGTCACCGTGGCCACCAGATCCAGTCTGTGTCCAGATCAGAGGGTCACTGCAGTCACCCGGATCCAGTACGTATCCAGACCAGATGCTGGATCAGCACCTAGAAAGGACCTCTACATCCCTGAAAGACAGCGGAGACCAGGACAACTAGAGCCCCAGATACAGATCCCCTGTAAAGACCTTGTCTCAGATGACCACCAGGACAAGACCACAGGAAACAGATGATTCTTCTGCACAATCTGACTTTGCTGCAGCCTGGAATTGAACTACTGGTTTCGTCTGGTCAGAGGAGAACTGGCCCCCCAACTGAGCCTGGTTTCTCCCAATGTTTTTTTCTCCATTCTGTCACCGATGGAGTTTCGGTTCCTTGCCGCTGTCGCCTCTGGCTTGCTTAGTTGGGGACACTTCATCTACAGCGATATCGTTGACTTGATTGCAAATAAATGCACAGACACTATTTAACTGAACAGAGATGACATAACTGAATCCAATGATGAACTGCCTTTAACTATCATTTTTGCATTATTGACACTGTTTTCCTAATGAATGTTGTTCAGTTGCTTTGACGCAATGTATTTTGTTTAAAGCGCTATATAAATAAAGGTGACTTTGACTTTGACTTTATGGTGCTGCAGAGATATCAACCTTAATTAGCATTAGCATTACTAGCCCCAGCCCGACAGGTGTCGTAATACCAGTTTCGCCATGTGAGGCGGTATGCGGGCAACACCACCAGCCAACCTGCAATACACGAATAACTCGCACGGCTTGTGGGCGTAATTGAATCTGATGTCAATAGTGTGGAAAGTAGAGACCACTACTTCATTTCAGTTCAGGGAATAGAGCGGAAGGATGACTGAAGCCCTTGGCAAGAGAACACCACCCGCTACAGGGAAATAACCGCGCTCGGAAACAAAAAACAAATCCGATAAGAAAAGGAGCCGAACCAGAGTAAACATCGGCACTGCTTTCAATCGCTGGAGACAACTGATGGACCTGAAAGAAATGAGGTTTGACACCGAACTTGCAACATTTCTTTTGGATTGGTAAGTTAGATGCTGTTAGTATTTCGCTAGAAGTTTGTTTTATATGTTTGTGTATTTTTTTTCGGGAAGTTATAACATAGAAATGTATCGAAGGCTGTTCGATAAACATGCTAATGTTTGCGATGGCTAACCGTAGCTGCGTTTGATAATTAGCTAGCTATAACTCACCCATTTTTTTATATCATAACTAACCTGCTCTGTCTAGTCTGTTGGTCTCTGTGTCCTCTTTGCTTCGTGGTTTTTCTGTACGTGAGAAAATTGATGTGTGGCGTGAAAGCGTGTGAAAAGAGTCAATTGCGTGTGTCTCACGGTGAATGCTTGAGAGTTGGCAGCTCTGGTTACGTTGGTTGGCACTAGCTTGGTCAACATCAGCTGTCTGATGTAGACCAATGATGTTGACAGAATGCTGTCTGTCAAATTAATTTAATTCAAATAATGTGTATATACAACTCAAAATGTAATATGAACAAAACGAATAGGAACATATTCACTGGTAAAGGTGAAGGGGAGTAGCTCGAAGATGTCATGTTTCAAAATCACTTGACATCACCCAACGTTCCTCTGGAGGCAAAACGTCCTCTTAGGCTTCGGCTATGGCTGTAGGGTTGTTGTGAAGGTAGGGGCGGAGCATAGAGACTATGCCGTTTCTCGTTTGTTACTCTAGAGTAGACCAATTCACTTTATTGAGGCATACTGCCCCCATCTGGTATAGAATGTGGAGTATGACTTGATTTTTTTGCCAGACATGACATATGGCACCTTTAATACATACAAAATTTAATATTTTCATAAGCAGTAAAAAAAAGATAGGCGTTGAACATAAAAAAACATGAAATGCAAACACATTTTTCCAACTTCAGAACTGGGGGATTCAAGTTACTTATCCAATGAACACAGCAACCACTCGTGCTCTCACAACACAGCACCAACACCTACGTTGTGAACACTGCAAATCTACAGCCGCACCACCACCACACACAGGACACTGACAAGGACTGGTACCCCAATTCTGAAGGGAAAGGAAACAAAACAAGATAACAAACAAATACACGCATTCACACACATACACACGCAGTCACATATGCACGTCAAGGTATAGTTTATCAGAAACACTTATCACTTGCTGCCTGACGGAACCAAGGACACCATGTTACACTGGCAATCCTCACTCACTGGTACTCACAGACTGTGGGCAGCATAACATCTTGTGAAGTGTCAACAGTATGCATATACAAAACAAAATACAATAAAATACAACCTTCAATGAAGCAGTTCAAAAAGAAATCCTCTGACAAAGAACAGTCAAGCACAATGGTCGTGTCAAACACTTAGGGATTCGTCACTGTAATTACCCCACCACAAGTTTTTGGTCAATAAATATTTAAGGGCAATGCGTCGCTTCAGGCCGGGAACGCGATCGTTCCGGTCATCAAGGTAATCCCCGTGCACTACAAGGAAGTCGGTCAATTAAATCAGAGTCCAATTAGATCACCAAAAGCCTGCTGCAACACCTCCTGGCCCCCCGTGTCACTAAAAACACAAAAACATTTTAAATGCAGAAATATAATTTACCGCCTCAGAATCCCCAGCAAACACCTACATGTACACCTATATGAGACATACACATGTGACATACCTGCAGATAATGACTCGCACTGACCCGCGCACTCAGTGGCGTACGAGTTGGAGGTTTGCAGAGATAAACGTTTATCCGCATCTAAAATCTCTCCTCAGCCACACTGCAAATTAAACGGGTGTCAAATTACCCCTCCCGACAACAGATAGTTATGCTGCCACTGCCACCAGTAGCTCTTACCTGCTGGACATAAACATGGCGCACAAAGAATGACGTCACGTCCGAGACCCCAAATGACACGCTACCTGGATGTCAATCACATCCCCTTTTATATAGGTGGAATGTACCACTTGTCCCACAAAAAATGGTTGATCACATCACTACATAAAGATTGAAAATGTGTTATTTGCGAGCAGGGCGTAGCCAGAGCTGTTTTCAGGATGCTCAGATGAGACAAATAGATTTCTCTGAGGTGGACAAAAATAAAAATCTAAATCTGGTTATAGATCCAGGGACGGTCACGAACCGTTTTTTCCGAAATATCCCAAAACGTGTTAGCTATATCCACCTGAGAACCAGAAAAAATAAAAAAAATTGTGAATTTTGTATTTTTTGTTTTTTTAATCATTGTTTAGAGCATGAATTTTTTTTAAAAAATACAATTTTTGAAATGTTTTTTTAATATGACGAGTGTAAAGACAATCGACTCTACCTGCACGACTCCACCGAGCAAGGACACCGACAGGGCACTTGAGTATTGCTTCCCCCCCCTTTCTTTACTTTTTGTATACCTTGTTCTCAAATATCTTACACCTGTAGTCACTATGTGCTTTCAGATCTCTACTATCACTACTAACACAGAGCTACTAACTACTAACAGAGCACGCTACGGACGTCGCAGGAAGGCCTGTCTGACAAACCTACGGCCTGTCCCTCTGACCTCTACTACTACGCTCTCTATTCCAGTTGGTCTCTGGAACTGCCAGTCTGCAGTTAACAAAGCAGACTTCATTTCTTCTCTTGCTACTCATTCCGGTCTCAACCTCATGGCACTGACAGAGACTTGGATCAAACCTGAAGATACTGCCACCCCTGCAGCCCTCTCCACTAATTTCACTTGTTCCCACACTCCTCGTACCACTGGGAGGGGTGGAGGAACAGGTCTCCTTATATCAAAAGAATGGAAATTTGATCTTCAGCCATCACCTACAGGTACTGGTTCATTTGAATCACATGCCATTACTGTAACCCACCCTGTTAAAATCCATTTTGTGGTCATTTATCGTCCCCCAGGTCAATTGGGAAACTTCTTGGAGGAGTTGGATGTGCTGCTATCAAACTTTCCTGAAGATGGTACTCCTCTGGTACTGCTTGGTGACTTCAACATCCACCTAGATAAACCCCAGGCTGCTGACTTCAAAACTCTGCTCGCCTCATTTGATCTCAAGCTAGTGTCTACTACAGTGACTCACAAATCAGGCAACCAACTGGACCTCATCTACACGCGCTGTTGCTCTGTGGACAACTCTTCAGTTGCTCCACTGCACACCTCAGACCACTTCCTCATTACTGCTAACCTAGCACTTACTCCTGAAGTGCCTCACACTCCAACGCAGGTCACCTTTCGACGGAACCTACGCTCACTCTCTCCATCTCGCCTATCTTCTGTGGTTTCATCCTCACTTCCTGCACTCTCTCAGTTCTCTGCTCTGGACACGAACAGCGCTACGGACACTCTTTGCTCCACTTTAACATCTTGCTTGGACAACTTTTGCCCACTGTTGTCTAGACCAGCACGCACTGCCCCATCTGCCCCCTGGCTGTCTGAGGTTCTCCGTGAACATCGCTCTAAACTCAGGGCTGCAGAGAGGAAATGGCAGAAATCAAGAAACTCTACAGACCTCAGTGTGTATCAGTCTCTCCTCTCTTCCTTCTCTGCAAATGTCTTCACGGCTAAAACATCCTACTACCACAACAAAATTAACAGCTGTTGTGACGCTCGGACACTCTTCAAGACTTTCTCTTCTCTTCTTGATCCACCGCCACCACCTCCTCCATCGACTCTTACAGCGGACGACTTTGCAGTTTTCTTCACAAATAAGACGAGATCCATCAGCGGCCAATTCTCCACACCGCAGACTGAGGACAACTTCACAATGACCGATGCACACTCTTTCTCCTCCTTCTCCCCACTCTCAGAGATGGACGTCTCCGAACTTCTCCTGTCCAATCATCCTACTACTTGTCCACTTGATCCGATCCCCACTCACCTCCTTCAAGCGATCTCTTCTTCAGTCATACCTTTGCTTACTCACGTTATCAACTCCTCTCTTCACTCTGGAACATTTCCCTCAGCATTCAAGCAGGCTCGGGTAAGCCCACTGCTCAAGAAACCATCACTAAATCCAGCGCTTCTTGAAAACTACAGACCGGTATCCCTTCTTCCATTTATTGCAAAGACACTTGAGCGAGCTGTGTTCAACCAGTTTTCTATATTCCTTGTACAGAACAACCTCCTGGACAGCAACCAATCTGGCTTCAAAAGTGGCCACTCAACTGAGACTGCTCTGCTCTCGGTTACTGAAGCCCTGCGACTAGCAAGAGCAGCTTCAAAATCCTCGGTACTCATCTTACTGGACCTTTCTGCTGCTTTTGACACTGTTAATCACCAGATTCTCCTGTCCACCCTCAGAAAGATGGGCATCTCTGGAACAGCACTCCTGTGGGTTAAGTCCTACCTCTCTGACAGATCCTTCAGTGTGTCTTGGAGGGGTGATGTTTCAAAGTCACACCACCTTGCTACTGGGGTTCCTCAAGGCTCAGTACTTGGACCACTTCTCTTCTCCATCTACATGACATCATTAGGATCTGTCATTCAGAAGCATGGCTTTTCTTATCACTGCTACGCTGATGACACCCAACTCTACCTCTCATTCCAACCAGATGACCCGACGGTAGCTGCTCGCATTTCAGCCTGTCTGAGTGACATCTCTAGCTGGATGAATGACCATCACCTTCAGCTTAACCTTACGAAGACAGAACTCCTGGTGATTCCAGCTAACCCATTGCTTCATCACAACTTCTCTATACAGCTGGGCTCATCAACCATTACTCCTTCGAGGACAGCTAGAAACCTAGGAGTTGTGATGGATCATCAGTTAAGCTTCACAGACCACATTGCTACAACTACCCGGTCCTGCAGGTTTGCCTTATACAACATTAGGAAGATTAGACCCTTCCTGTCAGAGCAAGCAACCCAACTTCTTGTCCAAGCTCTTGTTCTCTCCAGACTGGACTATTGTAATGCTCTCCTGGCGGGCCTTCCTGCATGTACTGTCAAGCCTCTGCAATTGATTCAGAATGCAGCAGCGAGGGTTGTCTTCAATGAGCCAAAGAAAGCTCACGTTACTCCGCTCCTCATCAGGTTACACTGGCTACCAGTAGCTGCTCGCATCAAATTCAAGGTACTGATGCTAGCCTACAAGACGACCACTGGCACGGCACCAACTTACCTAAACTCATTGGTTAAATCTTATGTGCCCTCCAGAAGTTTGCGCTCTGCAAGTGATCGACGCCTTGTGGTACCATCCCAAAGAAGTTCAAAATCACTCTCAAGGACCTTTTCCTGGACTGTCACCAGCTGGTGGAATGACCTCCCAATCTCAATTCGTACAGCTGAGTCTTTACTCATTTTCAAGAAACAGCTAAAGACTCATCTTTTTCGCCTGCACTTAACCAACTAACACTAGCACTTTTCCTTTTTTTCTTGTCTTTTTAATTAAAAAAAAAAAAAAAAAAAAACCCTACCTATGCGTTCTATACTAGACTAACTGAGACGTGTCATGGCACTTGTATACTGTTGTTGTTCTCTTGTTGACCTGACTGCTTCTGTTGTTCTCATTTGTAAGTCGCTTTGGATAAAAGCGTCTGCTAAATGATTAAATGTAAATGTAAATGTAAATATATATTTTAGTCTTATATTATGTTCAGGGGGCTGTTTGATAAAGGACGCTAACAAAAAAGGGGATTAAAGTCCATAACCTGACTTGAAATGACCTAACAAATCAATCGGGACTAAGGGGGCTTTTACACTGGGCTCGTTTGCTGCAGTCCGAGCCCGAGCGCGATTGTTCCCTGTGCCGCCCGCATCGTTGGTATGCTTTCACACTCGTTAGGCTTGTTTGAGATGAGCAAAATCTGCACAGAACCGAACACCGGTGATCACCGCGAGATGCATGCCGGTTAGAAAAGTGTCCGAGTTACGTCCGCCTTGCTCTGATGTCATGCTGATGTGTGCCAAAAAACTCTCGCGACGGCGAGGCGGCGTTGTCGGATTGAACAGTCGAGCTGTACTCGACCCCAAACATCCATTATCCCATTTAATTATCAAGAACTGTGATGAGAAACTTTTCCATCCTGGTCCAGAGAGAGTTTTCTCAGAACTTCGGCGCAATTGCTGGATAATTAGAGGGAGACAAGCTGTAAAAAAACATCAGTGGTCTTGTTTGCAATGTAGGAAGTGGAGAGCTAAGCCATCTATCCCTCAAATGTCAGATCTGCCAAGCTCCAAGCTCCGGTTGTTTAAACCGTTTAAACCGCAGTTGCTCTCCACCATATGCAGTAAAAGAAATGGACACAGCGACCCCATTGGATTCAACGGAGACAAGAAGGCTGCATCCGAAAACTGAAAAATGCTGCCTTCGAAGGACGCATTCCAAGGTTGTGACGCATCAAGGCACGTCCGAAATCAATGTTAGCTTTACTTCCTGTCTCCTGAGATGCCTTCATCTGGCTGATTTTTGAAGGCAGCATATATGTATCCTTCGCTGCCTTTGATATCCCACAATCCTGTGCATTACATTCTGTGAGAGTTAAGCAAAAAAATAAAGATGGTGTCTGAAAGTTGCGGTCGGTGGTCAGTTTGTGTGTAAATGTATGTTTCTGATTAACGTTTTCCACTTTTGATGTAATTTCTAGTGAGGAATCAATATTGCAGTAATGAAATAGTTATCACCAAAGCTCTATTCTGCCTCAGAAGCCTTTACAAAATATGTTTCGTGAGGTGCCTTCATGCAAAAATGCTGCCTGCAAAGTCATTGCCTGATATGACAGCGAGGCAGCAAGTCACCTGCCTAAGTTTTCGGATGCAGCCGAAGTCAATTAGAAGCACTTACTTCCTGTGGGTCGAGCATACTGTGCAGACTCAAACTGAGCTTGATATCGTAGATGTCACGTAAGCAACCTGTCTGACAATTGTAAATCTTCTAATCGCTGTGCCAAGAGAAATCTGAATCACCCATCGAATCTTGCAGACGTAAGTAATTTTGTCCCGTTGCTTTTATGGACTCTCTATGGGCTTCTCCCTTGACTTCATGCCTCCACGTCCCCCCGATAGCATCATAGACAGTAAAAGATTGCCTGTGAGCTTCTCCTGTCCATACGGTAATTTCTCTACTGTGCGACAGAGAGTCACAGGTTATGATGCAATCGTTAGCCTATTTTTACAAAAACTGCTTCTACGGGAACATAACGTAAGATACAAGGTAATGGAGCCTTTTATAAATTTTCCTGTTTCTTTAGAAATAATGAATGGACAAATGGAGTCTTTAAAGGAATGCTAACAGCAGGTGGGGGTCCGCTAGCCAATGGCGGCACCCAGGGATGCTTCAATAAAATATGAAACCCTGCCCCCCTGCCCCCCTGCTCTCCACCAGCTGCGCTGATCAAAAGCATGATGGGAAACGACTGACTGACGACACAGCTTCATGCTCATTGGCTGAGAATGTCAACTGATACATTTTCTCTTTATTCTAAGAATTAGATTACACATTTATTTATTTATGCGAACTGCGAACTGAACAAAAACAAAACACGCATAGTGAAGTTAAGAATTAGGACATGCGTTTATTTTATTAAAATTTCCTCTTAATTAGAATTCTTCCTTGTTGCAATTTTCTATTTATTCTATTGTATGTTTGTGTGAATTAATAAATCAATCCATTAAAAATATATATGCACACATACATATCTAAATGAACTCTTTAGCCAGTATGCCTCATCTTTGTGTGGTTTCATCTGAGAAGTGTCAAGTGTCACATGATGACAAAACAGTGGTATTTCGATTACATCCACTTCGTCTGCGATAAAAACGTGAGATTCAGGAAGTGTACGACTTTAAAGGTCTTTTTGACCCCTCCCCTTACATCAGCCGCCTACTCTCTCCTACATTTCAGGCGAGGCAAGGCGCATCTCAAACAAGCCTATTAATATCGACAGTGTTACGCATGCACGAGATACTTTACTTCCTGGACAAGTGCCTACCCCAGTCCTTGTTGCTTGCACATTCACGCGAACCGCGGCACAGCTCAGGAGCAACCAAACTCAGACCATCTTCTCCAGGTAGTCTCAGGTTCGGTACCCCAGTGCGCACCAGGGTCCGAGGACAGCGTTCACATTAGCGATTTTTCATGCGAACCGTGCCCCGTTCCGCACTAAACTGCCAGTTTGAAAGCCCCCTAAAGCTTCTCTCTCAAAACTCTCAAAACTCCCATTAAAACTACTCCAATCTTACTTACATTCGTACGCACATCTGCACTTTGTTGTTTCAGACGAGATAAATTTTAAAATTTCACTTAATGTATTGTTTAACTATTATGTACCTTCAATATCACATGTCACTCATCTCAGTTCATTGCAAGGTATTAAAGCAGACCTCAAACAAACAGACATTTTTATTATTATAGTGGATGTGTACGGAAGTTGGATCTCTTTCATAGGCTACTGAATGAATAAAATAAATAAATCATGAATTGGAACAGTGTTACAACTAAACTCACATTAGTTTTGCCCCTGCTCAGCCCTCCTGTGAGAAAGCATGTCCATGAAATATAGGCCTGTTTGTTAATTGTGTTTTTATATATAAATGTGCTGGATGTTTGTGTCAGTGATCTGGCAAGCCGGTTTCAGCCAATCAACAACGCTTACGTTCCCCTGAGTACTAACCAGCCACACCTGCCCCGCATCAATGATCCAATCAGAGCACTTTAAAACACTCACCCCAACTTCAGTTCTCCATCAAGCCTCCAACAGGAACAGTCCCTTCGTACTTGATTCCTGAGCTCCTGACACTTCACTGCCGACCAGACGTAACGTATACTCACCCTTTTGTAACACTAACCTGTGTCCTTGTTCTGCTGCCCTCAGGACCACGGATCCCCTTATCGTTACCTGCGATTCAACGGTCTCTGTAGTCTCCTGTGTATATCCCGAGCTGGTATTAACTTCGGCCTCTGTGAAGGAAGAGAACATATATGAGTGAGCTGTGACTGTGGCTTTGACACTCCTGAATCAAACGTACTCACCTGTATACAATCCAGTCCCCTGTGTTCATCGTACTGCCCACACTTGAAGACACAAATTATTCACAGAGCACTTGTATATTAAATAAACACTGTACTGAATTCACCTACCTTTGTCTCCCGTGCATATCCTGACAGAAGGCTTGACCAACACCGAAAAGGATGAATTCAGCACAGTTGGAGGACAGCGCTTCCGCTAATCCTGCTTCTACGTTGGTATATATGGCAAGTTCAGTCTCACGACCAGCGACCTTCTCCGTTCGGGAGGAAGATTGCAATGGGTTTTTTATTACAATGTTCACTCGCACTTGAGCAGCACGCACACCAATACCCTACGGAGAGATCGAAAATCTCGTTCATAATACAACAACTGTCCGGACCAGCACTGAGATGGGCCGAAGCTCTATGGTTTCAGGAATCCACAATCACCTCCTCCTTACAGAATTTCATCGGCCATTTCAAGGAAGTGTTTGGACGTCCTGTTGGAGATTCTTCGCTCAGTGATCAACTCTTAAACTTGCGACAAGGTAAAAAGACCATCTCAGAGTATTCCCTTAAATTTTGGCCGCAGCGAGTGGATGGAATGAAAAGGCTCTTCTGACAGTGTACCGACGAGGACTAAACCCTGCACTCCGACTCCAACTCGCCATATATGATGACAATCTGGGGTTAGAAAAATTCATGCAACAAGCTCTCCGAGTTCACCTGAGATCCCAATCGGAATGCACACACCACAGATAATGCTCCTCGCAGAAACGTACCTGAGAAAACCCCTGAGCCACAGCCGGAAAAGATGCAAGTAGATTTCCAACGTTTATCCCCAGAAGAACGAGATCATCGGCGGGAGCTTAAACTGTGTCTATACTGCGGAAGTGGTGAACATTTTATACGCACCTGTCCATCTCATCCTCCATGGTTAGTGGTGAGTTTGGTTTTTCCTCAACCTTCTGTAGCAATCCAACTAACCATATGTGTGAATCTGAGGTTTAGAGGTTTCGATGTTGAGGCTACTGCCATTGTCGACTCCGGATCGGCTAGCAATTTCATTTCAGGGAAGTTCGTTAAGACCCATCGTCTCCAAAGGACTCGAACTCCAAAGCCATACTCCATCTATGCAGTGACAGGCGAGATGATAAATAAAGGGTACGTGACATCACAGATAGCACCAATCACCCTCTGTGTTGAGCATAACCACCTAGAACAATTCACCCCATTTATTCGCACTAATAGTTGAGCTGAACTGATTTTAGGCCGCCCTTGGGTGATCCAACATCAGCCTTCAATAGACTGGACCACGGGGAAAATTCAAAAATGGGGCTGTAACTGCCATGCCACTCAAGGAGCATATTCCACACCATCCATTGATGACCATCCTGTCCTGTCTCCATGTTAATAAATTCCACGTCAATTGAGAGTCCCAAAGAGAACCTATCTGTCAATGTCCCATCTTGTTATGCCTCTTTTGTAGACGTCTTCAACCCCCTAGCAGCCTCCAAGCTTCCACGACATCGCCCCTGGGATTGTGCTATTGACCTAGTCCCTGGAGAGACCATTCCCAAGGGTCGAATTTACTCCTTGTCCATCCCGGAACAAAACGCCATGAAGGAATATGTAGAAGAAGCCTTAAAACAAGGGTACATCCGACCGTCCACTTCCCCATCAGCTGCTAGTTTCTTCTTCGTCCCAAAGAAAGATGGAGGGTTACAACCGTGTACCGACTACAGAGCTTTAAATAAGATAACGGTAAAGTTCAGGTATCCACTTCCTTTAATCCCATCCTCTCTTGAACAGCTCGTATCTTCTACTAAACTAAACTAAACTAAACTAAACTTACGGAGCACATACAACCTGGTCAGAATTCGGGAAGGAGATGAGTGGAAAACGGCTTTCATCACCCCCGCTGGGCACTACAAATACTTGGTGATGCCGTAAGGTTAAGTAAACGCCCCCTCAGTATTCCAAAGCTTCATGGATGAAGTCCTCCGTGAGTATCTGAACTGTTTTGCTCTTGTTTACATAGATGACATACTCATTTACTCTCCCAATGAAAAGGATCACCAGTGTCACGTCTCCAAAGTGCTTCAACATCTCAGAGAGTTTTCTTTATTTGTAAAGGCGCAAAAATGTGCCTTTCACCAACCATCCATCGAATTCCTAGGGTATAACATCAACGACAAAGGGGTGAAGATTGATGACAGGAAAACCCAAGCGATCACTTTGTGGCCAACTCCCAAGTCCATCAAGGAGCTTCAGAGGTTCCTGGGCTTTGCCAACTTTTATCGCCGCTTTATTCATCAATATAGTATGATTACCGCACCACTCACTTCTCTCCTAAAAGGAAAACCAAAGACCCTCCAGTGGAACCCCGAAGCAGGCCTTCCAAACCTTAGAGACCGCTTTCACAAAAGCTCCACTACTTCAACACCCAGACCCAGAGAAGAAGTTCATCGTGGAAGTGGACGCCTCCACAACTCGTGTCGGCGCCATCCTGTCCCAGTATTCCGAGAAAGCAGCCAAACCTATTCCATGTTCCTATTTTTCCAAGAAATTGTCCCCAGCAGAGAGAAACTATGATATTGGCAACAGAGAACTCCTTGTGGTAAAGCTTGCCCTTGAAGAGTGGAGACACTGGTTGGAGGGGGCCAGACAACCATTTCTCGTGCTAACAGACCACAAGAATCTCCAATATCTGAAGGAGGCCAAAAGATTCAATCCTCGCCAGGCCAGGTGGGCCTTATTCTTTACCAGATTCCATTTCCAGATGGCTTACCAAGCCATCCAAGATTACAAGAGCTGATACTCCGTCCCGCCTCCACGCCCTTGAGGAGATCCCTGAAGAACCAGAGCCCATCTTGCCCACCAGGTTATTTGTTTATCCCATCCAGTGGAACCTAGATGAAATGTTCTGCGAACAATCACAACACCAACCCATCCCACCTGGGAAGGTGTATGTATACGAAGACCATCGTAGACCCCTCATCTTCCATGCACACTCCTCCATAGGAACAGGTCATCCCGGGATAAATAAAACTCTTGCTTATTACAGCGCAAATACTGGTGGCCAGGAATGCAAGAGGACGTCCAGGGGTGTGCCCTTTGTGCCATGACAAAAGTCCCGCGACAACTACCCACTGGCAAATTAATCCCCTTGCCGGTTCCACATCGTCCTTGGTCCCACATCGGGGTAGATTTTGTCACTAACCTCCCCATTTCTGATGGTAAAACATGTATCCTTGTAGCCATAGACAGATTTTCTAAAGCCTGCAAATTAATTCCTTTGAGAGCTTTACTCACAGCCTTCGAGAGCGCAGAGCTCCTATTCGAGCATGTGTTTCGGAACTTTGGAATTCCGGAGGACATCGTGTCGGATCAAGAACCCCAGTTTATCTCAAGGGTATGGCGGTCGTTCTTCGCACTCCTCAATGTCACTGTAAGTCTCATTTCCGGCTATCACCCCCAGACAAATGGGCAGACAGAACAAAATTCAAGACTAAATTCAAGATGTCAGTCGCTTCCTTCGAACCTTTTGCCATCAAAACCAAAACCTCTGGAGCTGTTACTTAATTCAAATAAAAATTCACTCCGACTGTCATCCACCAACCTGACCCCTTTCCAATGTGTTTTAGGCTATCAACCTCCTCTGTTCCCCTGGTCCGGTGAGCCATCTGAGGTCCTTGCAGTTAATACCTGGTTCCAGAACAGTGAGAGGGTATGGAACCAGGCACACCATCATCTCCAGCAGGCCGTAAATCGTCACCAACGCTTTGCCGATACTCACCGAAGGCAAAATCCCACATATCAACCTGGACAACTGGTTTGGCTCTCAACTTGAAACATCCGGTTAAGACATCCCTGCCTAACACTAAGCCCTAAGTATATAGGAACTTTTCCAGTGGAGCGACAGATAAACCCTGTTACTTACCCGCTCAATACCGGATACACCCCACCTTTCACGTTTCCCTGTTAAAACCCCTTCACTTACCTGTTTCTGTTCCCTCTGCAGACCCAGTCCCTGACAACAACCCCCCCATTACCACCCATTGACACTGAACCCATCTACACAGTAAGAGAGATTCTAGACTCCCGACGTCGTGGTGGGCGATTAGAATATTTAGTAGACTGGGAGGATTATGGACCAGAAGAAAGATGTTGGGTACCTCATCAAGATATCCTCGACCCCAATCTGCTCACAAAGTTCCATGCCCAACATCCGGAAAGACCCGCTCCGCGACCCCGAGGCAGGCCCCCACAACGTCGGAGAGCTAGGTCCGCTGGCGTGAACCCTGGAGGGAGGTGGTTAGTGTCAGGGATCTGGCAAGCCAGGTTTCAGCCAATCCACAACGCTCACGTTCCCCTGAGTACTAACCAGCCACACCTGCCCCGCATCAATGATCCAATCAGAGCACTATAAAATAGGGCTGTGCAAAAAATCTAATGGGATTTTTATGCACATCTCATCGGTGAAGATGCTCCTGTAATTAGAAGTATATCTCCAGCACGTGCGTTCAGATCAGGGTTGCCAGGTTTTCGCAACAAATCCTGCCCAGTTGCTTCTCAAAACTAGTCCAAAACTAGCCCAATCGCGCTTGCAGGAGGTTCCCCGATAAAAACTGCTTTTTGCCGAGTGTGTGCGTTACACATCCTCTCCGGCCACGTTGAGTTATTACTGACAGCGGCAAAAGCGACACATACGCTTTTCACTTGTAAAACTCAAGGGTGTATGGGTAATGTAGTCTCTGCTTTAGGTGGGACAAATTAGGAAGCTTGCATTGTGAAAGGCGCTCTGAAAAGCGGCAGCGCAGGCAAAAGATTAAAACCTCTATTAAAACAGATGTCCAAATGAGCGTACCGGTATGCTAAAAGCACGTTCAGGGCGCACGGAGAGGTGGCGGTACGCTCAAGAGATATATTTAGAAGTGGCGGTACTGAGTACCGGTGCGTACCGGCCCACTTAAAGCACTGCCTACAGTTTGTCAACCTTTCTGACTCTGAGATCCTCCTCTCCAAACCAATACTCCACCCCAAACTCTTCTAATCACTAAAACCTTTGTATTTGTTATTACTTTTCAATTACATGGATTTTTTTTAAACAAAACCAAATTCAAAAGATTTAAACATTCCATGTTCTTTTTTTGCAAACATGCTTTACAAAAATGTCACTGCAGAAATGCTCTACTTTAAAGTTTGTAAAGCTCAGTTTTATAGTAATTTTAACCTATAAGCAAGTCAACCTGCCACACTAAACAATACCACAGGGAAAAGGCAAAGGACTGCATATAAACTACTAAATGAGTCCATTCAGAATTACTAAACACACCAAAATACACATGAAAAATGCACCCATGCTGAACTGATCTCAACGCCACAGTGAATAGTTCCTCTGCCTGAACAAGCTTCGATTAGGGCTGGCACTGACCACCTTGTAGCTGGACACAGCTGGAACTTCAAATGGCACAGTGTTCTATGGTCAGGTGAAACAACAAAAGAGCTTCTGAGCAGCAAACCCACCAGATAGGTTTAGTAGAATAGGAATAAAAAGTACCCCATGTCCAAGGTATATACTGCTGGATCTTTAATGTTGTGGGCCTGTTTTTCTGCCGGATGTCCTGGACATCTTGTTCAGATACATGGCATCAAGATACCAAAAGATAAAAATCTAAACCTAACTGCCTCTGTAAGAAATCTGATAATGGGCCGTGGTTGGATCTACCATCTGGAAAATAATCAAAAACAAACATCAAAATCAACACAAAAATGGGTCACTGAGAACAAAATGAAGCTTCTACACAGTCCTATGTCCTGAACCCTGTAGAGAATGAGTGTGAACTGAAGAGAAGAAGCATCAACATGTAGCTGTGAATCTGAAGGGTCTGGACAGATTCTGGATGAAGAAATGGTCTCTGATTTCTTATCATGTGTTCTCCAAACTCTTCAGGCATTACAAGAGAAAACTTGTATGATGAAATAATTGGATGCCAATAATTGTGGTCAACATTTATTTCACAATGAGACCCCCCCATATTCTGTTGTTTTACTTAAATGATAGGTTAGAATTTTTTAAAAAAAATTAAAAATTTTTTTATGACAGATAAAAAGGATAAGCAATGCAGATTTAATTTCAAAACCGTGAATTCATTGCAAAGACACTTGAGCGAGCTGTGTTCAACCAGCTTTCTATGTTACTTGTACAGAACAACCACCTGGACAGCAACCAATCTGGCTTCAAAAGTCTGCTTCAAAAGCAGTTCAGAGACTGCTCTGCTCTCGGTTACTGAAGCCCTGCGACTAGCAAGAGCAGCTTCAAAATCCTAAGTAATCATCTTACTGGACCTGTCTGCTGCTTTTGACACCATTAATCACCAGATTCTCCTGTCCACCCTCAGAAAGATGGGCATCTCTGGAACCGCACTCCTGTGGGTCAAGTCCTACCTCTCTGACAGATCCTTCAGTGTGTCTTGGAGGGGTGATGTTTCTAAGTCACAACACCTTGCTATTGGGGTTCCTCAAGGCTCAGTACTTGGACCACTTCTCTTCTCCATCTACATGACGTCATTTGGATCAGTCATTCAGAAACATGGCTTTTTTTATCACTGCTACGCTGATGACACCCAACTCCACTTCTCATTCCAACCAGATGACCCGACGGTAGCTGCTTGCATTTCAGCCTGTCTGAGTGACATTTCTAGCTGGATGAATGACCATCACCTTCAGCTTAACCTTACTAAGACAGAACTCCTGGTGATTCCAGCTAACCCATTGCTTCATCACAACTTCTCTATACAGCTGGGTTCGTCAACCATTACTCCTTCGAGGACAGCCAGAAACCTAGGAGTTGTGATGGATCATCAGTTAAGCTTCACAGACCACATTGCTACAACGACCTGGTCCTGCAGATTTGCCTTATACAACATTAGGAAGATTAGACCCTTCCTGTCAGAGCAAGCAACCCAACTTCTTGTCCAAGCTCTTGTTCTCTCCAGACTGGACTATTGTAATGCTCTCCTGGCTCTTCCTGCATGTACTGTCAATCCTCTGCAGTTGATCCAGAATGCAGCAGCGAGGGTTGTCTTCAATGAGCCAAAAAAAGCTCACGTTACTCCTCTCCTCATCAGGTTACACAAATTCAAATTCAAGGTACTGATGCTTGCCTACAAGACGTCCACTGGCACGGCACTAACATACCTAAACTCACTGGTTAAATCTTATTTGTCATCCAGAAGTTTGCGCTCTGCAAGTGAACGACGCCTTGTGGTGCCATCCCAAAGAAGTTCAAAATCACTCTCACGGCTCTTTTCCTGGACTGTGTGTAATGTAAATGTAAACAGTCTTCGCTCATATTTACAAAAAAATTGCTAATATTAGTGGAGGGCACTGTATGTGCAGCCCTTTAACTAGCTATTTAGGTAACTATTTTACACTTATTTTGTTAAATTTCTTGTGAACTTACTGAATTGGTTTGTATTTTTGAATTCAATGGAAAAAAAATTTTTTTTATTATTATTTATTTATTTATTTATAATGTCCTTGTTTTAGTGAAATACTCCAACATCAAGAGTATCAGGTGATGACTATATGATTGTGATTGGTGATCAATGCATGGCTTTGATCTGATGCATTTTCCCGCCACACCAAAGACTTCTTACATAGAAGAGCATGTGTTTTCTCAGACTCTGAGCTGTAGTCACATGTGTTCCAGGCATAGCAGAAACACTGATTGTGGTTTTTCTGATATGACTCCATACTCAAAAAAGTCAGACTTGATCACGTTTTCCTTCTACTTCACTGCTGCCGCCTGTCAGTCACACCCATGGGAGTTTTTATCTATATGTACAGCTCTTTCTTCATGTTTTTTTGACATGTTCAGTATCTTAAGTTTGTCTTCACATGCGAAGGGCATCAGTGGACATGGACACAGATTCTACATGGGTTTGGTGATTTTTTTCTTAATGCAGCATTGAGGATTTTTTCCACAGCTGGATTTTCCATTCATTATGAGAAAAAGATGACTGAGCTGATATTACTCTGGATTTCTCTGCTGAGATGGAGCTGGACATATTAAAGACTCCTTGATCTGAGGCCACACAGATGACATTCATGACCAAGCATGATGCTTGACTCTAAACTGTTGTCTTACATCTACATCTACTGGAAGATAAATTTGTATAAATGTCTGACTTATTATATGCTTATTAATGTCAAAAACATGGGGTGGCCAGTGATGAAGATTGCTTGCTGATTTATTTGTTTGTTTGTTGGCAGTGATAACTTTACCTAAAAAGATTCAGATTATTTTTATTGGTGACCAAACCTTTAATGAAGCAAATTTTTATTTGTTTTCACAATTAATTGATGGGTACTTTATTTTGTTTTTGTACAGAGCCAATTTTCAATGCATACATTAAAACAGTATTAGCTCAAATAATTTGAAATAATATGCTTGAATATGAGTAGCCTGTGTAACGGTTCCTCAACAACTGCTCAATGTCAGATATTACACACACACACGCACACACACACACACACACACACACACACACACACACACACAGACAGACAGACACACACACACACACACACACACACACACACACACACACACACTAGACACACTAATATCTCTCAATAACTATAGTGTATATGTTTCTCACAAGCTGAATCATTGAGATTGAACTGAATCATGTGAATAAATCACACGGTATGTAAAATAATTGATGCATTAGCCGCATCTCCACTGTCAGGCCACTGTGAGCCAGGGCTTAAAGCGGGCCGGTGGGGCTAATAACCTCGGACCTGTAGCACCGAGGCCAGAATAGCACAGGGTTTCCACCGTCAGGGCCTGAAGCTCCGCTGCACGTCACTAAAACACGCCCTTTACACGCCTCTCAGAACAACGTCACGCAACCTCATCATTTCACCAACAAAGAGAAGTTATCAGAACATTAAGAAATAAGTCACTGGAACATGCGCGATCACAAAACGAACACGATAAAAGCGGCAGTTTGTTTGCATGCTTTGTTAAATATTCATATTCAAAAGCATCAATGATTTACTATAGAATACGTGATACATTGATCATAATGAATTAATTTATCAGGACTCAAAATTAATCACACAGAAATAAATGTATTTATATTTTAGTTATTTATTTTTAACACTTATGAAAATAGTCTGTTTCTGTTTATTTGTAGCCAGTAGCCTATACATCACATTTAGAATAAATGATAATATCTCTATTTTTATAAACGCTCCCGAACATTAAAACATTATTGTATTTCTATGATAGGCAACGTGGAGCTAAACTCTCGAGACGAGACTTATGACAGATAATATAAGTTACTAAAAAATTACACAATTGTGATAGAGAATAAGAAGCTGACATTATATTTACCATGTTTACTATGGTAATGTTAATGCCCAGCGTGCACAGTCTTTTGTATCGTTTATAAATATTTCTGCCTTGTTTAGTGATTATAATCCACATCGGATCGAGTTATTTCAAACACTCGCTGCTGACTGAGAGTGATTTTTGAGCTTATTTTAAAAAGTCTTTAATACCGGTGTTAAAGCTGTTATCTCTCTGAAATGATCCGCAGTGCTGAAGCTCTCCAGACTCAGAGAAACTCCTCTTTGTTCAGAACCCCTCCTCTAGCCCCAGCTGACACGCTTTGGCCCAAGGTTTTCATCGGGCCAAAAAACCCTGAGGAAGCCCCGACGAGGCACGATCAAGCCCCGGAAGTGACAGTGGAAACACGACTGGCCTGGCACGCACTAGCATGCCCGCTTTAAGCTCGGCTATTGAGGAGACTAGCAAACAGAAAATCGTTGAATGATCTCTTAAAGTAAAGTAACCATGTCAAGATCAGGTTAATAAACCTAAGGTAAAGTAAATTCCTGCTTAGAAAAGACAATTAAATTATTCTTCTGTCAAAATAAAACTATTTTGAGCCAAGAAAGTGATCAAGGTGAAGTCAGCGAGACATGGTGATGACTGACAGAATATTTGGAAATGTAACGAATTAAGTTGAAAGCAAAAGCTTAAATTCTCTTCATCATTCTAATAGGACTGTTATTACACAATTCTTTCAGTTAACAGTGTCACAAGATTCATCATTAAGATAACATCAGTAATGAATATAAGACAGAATTCATATTCATATAACAAATACAGATAAGTAGAAGTCAATTCATCATGTTAGATCATCGGTTTGTTGAAATGAGTCTGTCCTTGACTGAGGAACGCACCTGGACTGCAGGTAGAGGGGGAACATCTGACCGTCTGAGTCCGCTGGACGTGAAGCCCGCTGTGGGACTGAACTGAACTGAAGGGTCACGTTATGAAGCATCTGATCTGGAGCTCAGCATGTGCTTCCCGTTATCCTAATGAAGTAACTGAGCCTCTACAGTCAGAGAAAGAGCGCATCTAAACGCTTCTCCAGACGAGAAACAAAACCCACATTCACGACAGCCTCCGACTGAACCTCAAGCTCTGAGATCTTTCATCACGCTCACGTGGAGTCAGACCTGATCTCATCACTGTCCCGTCTGAAAATACCAAAGCAAGACTGAGTTACAAAGGAAAAGAACAAAGTCATACAATCATTATTTGGTCTCACTTCTCTTACAGTTCACAAGAAGCATGTTCTGGAACTACATTCTCATAGTGTTAGGAAGGAGAAACCATACTTTGTACAGAACTTGTAAAATGCTTTTAAAACACCACCCATCAGTCAAAGATTTCTGTCTTAGACTTCTATCATCTGTCCATGAAGAGAGGAGTGTGTGGGTCTGATGATCATCCAGATGTGTGTGTGATCCTCTGCTGTCCGAACCACAGAACACACACATCTGTCTCCCGCAGAAGTCTGAGTTCATTCTTCATCTCATTCTGGCCTCATGAACACGATTCTTCTTTACTGTTTCAAAACACAATAAAAGAAGAGTAGTAATTCACTTTATTAGTTAATATTTGACTTCATGTCCTGATCAATTTTGTCTAAGACACCATGTAATTAATGTTAACGAATAGAAAGTCTGATCGTGAATGTCCTTTACTGCACAATCCTCCAGATCTGGATGGAAGAGAAGACGGATTGCTGTGTAGTTTTGCACACATCTCTCAAACACAAACCAGGGAATGACTTTGCTGTTTCAGGAGGGAGAAAGTGAAAGTGAAGCGCTGCAGGCGGTCTCTCGCTGTCTGTCTCTCTCACAAAGACTCACACACGATGGCAGAAGCAAGTATTCCAGTGGATCAGGATGAGTTCATGTGTCCGGTGTGTCTGGATCTGCTGAAGGATCCAGTGAGCGTTCCCTGTGGACACGGTTACTGTAAGAGCTGTATTTCAGGTCACTGGGTTCAGGAGGATCAGAAGAGAGTCTACAGCTGTCCTCAGTGCAGACAGACCTTCAGTCCAAGATCTGCTTTATCTACCAATGTGCTGCTGGCTGAAATGGTGAAGAAACTGAAGAAGACCAGACTCCAAACCGCTGACTGTTCCTCTGGAGCTGGAGATGTGCAGTGTGACGTCAGTACTGGGAAGAAACTCAAAGCTGTCAAGTCCTGTCTGGTGTGTGTGAACTCTTACTGTCACAATCACCTCCAACAACATGAGAGCTTCTTCAGAAGCAAGAAACACAAACTGACCGAAGCCACTGGACGACTGCAGGAGATGATCTGCACTAAACATGAAGAACCGCTGAAGCTCTACTGCAGAACCGACCAGTGCTGCATTTGTTATCTGTGTTTGATGGATGAACACAAGAACCATGAAACTGTGACGACGGAAGCAGAGAGGACAGAGAAACAGGTACGAGCTCAATCACATTACACATCAGAATATGACTGATGGAGCAGTGTTCAGTGCTGCACTGGGAGTAAATCATTCATATAAACAACCACGAACAAAAGTGTTTGTAATTTATTGCACAAATAAATACTCAAGATGAAGTCTGAAGTGCTGAGAAAGCATGTGATTTAGATGAAATAGACTTCAGACACTGCAGTGATTGTTTACATTTACCATAGAATAATGGCTATATATTGATAACTATAGTTAATAATTTCCTCATACTATCTGCAATTTGTATGATAATTATGATGATGATTATTATTATTGTATTCATATTTATTTTTTATTTAACTCTAAACTCCAAATTTAGTGGAGATAAGTAATGTAAACAAATGTATTTCCCCTGTGTTTGCGCATATATACATACATATTTATATGCATATATATTTTACATTAGGTTTCTGTTTGTGTTTAAAGGGCTTTTTGTTTGCATTTCCTTGTTTTCCGGTTCTCTTCCTGTTTTCTTTGTTCTAGTTTACACTTTGTTGTTGTAGTAACATATTTTCATCACTTGTGTCTCTTAGTTTGATGTCTGATGTCTTTAAGCTGGTAAAGCTGGTCCATGTTTTTGGATCTTCTTTGTTTTGTTTGTGAATAAAAGTAAACAGCTGCATTTCATTTTTTACTGGTTTGTATTACATTGCTGCTGTGTTTATGAATTGTGACAGAGGATTCGGAAAGAGACACAAGTAAAGTATCAGCAGAGAATCTCCTTATGAGTCTCATAAGGTGAGTCTGGAGAAGAAGAGAAGTTTGTCTCCGTCTCAGTTCAGACTCACTGAAGCTGAATCACTGTGTGTCCTATAGCGCTCTGCACAGACAGCAGTGGAGGACAGTGAGAGGATCTTTACTGAGCTCATACGCTCTGGTATGAGAAGCCATTCTGAGCTGATACGACTGATCAGAGATCAGGAAAAGACTGCAGTGAGTCGAGCTGAAGGACGACTGGAGCGACTGGAGCAGGAGATCAATGATCTGAGGAGGAGAGACGCTGAGCTGGAGCAGCTTTCACACACACAGGATCACATCCAGTTCCTGCAGGTAACACAGATCCCCACACAGTGTGTCCGGAAAACCTTCATTTCTTTTTTATGTGCCTGTTTGTATGTGTGTGTGTGTGTGTGTGTGTGTGTGTGTGTGTGTGTATATGTATGTGTGTGTGTGTGTGTGTGTTTAAATAATTAAAAAAAAACTTTTGTTGTCCCTGAACATTTTGTTATTTAAATATCTGAACATGCAATATGCCAAAAGAAAGAACAGAGCCTCTTCTAAATATATATATATATATTGCAGCTCAATGCATGATTTTTTAATCAACACTTGATTGTGGGTACATTTCATAAGAGTCGATCGCTTCCATCAGCTGTGTATGGTTCTGAAATTACTCATTAGAGTGCATGATGGAACAAATCACACAAGATTTGAAATAGAAAAAAACAAGTTGTGTGACACTTCATCTACAGCGATATCGTTGACTTGATTGCAAATAAATGCACAGACACTATTTAACTGAACAGAGATGACATCACTGAATTCAATGATGAACTGCCTTTAACTATCATTTTTGCATTATTGACACTGTTTTCCTAATGAATGTTGTTCAGTTGCTTTGACGCAATGTATTTTGTTTAAAGCGCTATATAAATAAAGGTGACTTGACTTGACTTGAGTTGTGTGTTTTTGTCCTGCAGAGTTTCTCCATCTCTCCTGAATCCACAGAACAGCTCATCACCATCAGCTCTCACCTCTCTTTCAGTCATGTGGAGAAATCAGTCTCTAAGCTGAAAGAGAAACTAGAGGAATTCTGCAAAGAAGAGATTGAACAGATATCTGGCAGAGGTAATGAGTCATATCACACAGAAGGAACAATTAAATACAGTATGGAAGAAATCATGTTTCACATGAGAATCACATTAATGATTTGTTTTTATGTTCACAGTAACATACAGTGAAATTATTCCCCTCAAAGCACTGAAGACCAGGCCAGAGGTCCTGCAGTGTAAGACACTATGAGACACACACTAAAATTACTTTATGATTTTCATTTTGAAAAACTACATGAAATAAGTCTTGTTTATTTTATCTTCATCAGATTGCAGGTTTCTGACTCTGGATCCAAACACAGCAAATAAACGCCTCCGTCTGTCTGAAGAAGACAGAGCAGCTACGTACACCGATACAGATCAGCCGTATCCTGATCATCCAGACAGATTTGATAGTTATTGTCAGGTGTTGTGTAGAGAGAGTGTGTGTGGACGCTGTTACTGGGAGCTGCAGTGGAGTGGAGATGAAGTGGAGATATCTGTGTCATATAAGAGCATCAGCAGGAAGAGACAGAGTAAAGAGTCTGAGTTTGGATGTAATGATCTGTCCTGGAGTTTGTGCTGCACTTCCTCCAGTTACTCATTCTGGCACAATAACATAAAGACTGATCTCCCTCTAGAGTCCATCAGCAGCAGAATAGGAGTGTATGATGATGATGATGATGATGATGACAAGAGAACAGAAGTGTATGATGATGATGATGATATCAGGAGAACAGAAGTGTATGATGATGATGACAGGAGAATAGAAGTGTATGATGATGATGATGATGATGTCAGGAGAACAGAAGTGTATGATGATGATGATGATGTCAGGAGAACAGAAGTGTATGATGATGATGATGATGTCAGGAGAACAGAAGTGTATGATGATGATGATGATGTCAGGAGAACAGAAGTGTATGATGATGATGATGATGTCAGGAGAACAGAAGTGTATGATGATGATGATGATGTCAGGAGAACAGAAGTGTATGATGATGATGTCAGGAGAACAGAAGTGTATGATGATGATGATGATGTCAGGAGAACAGAAGTGTATGATGATGATGATGATGATGTCAGGAGAACAGAAGTGTATGATGATGATGATGATGATGTCAGGAGAACAGAAGTGTATGATGATGATGACAGGAGAATAGAAGTGTATGATGATGATGATGATGTCAGGAGAACAGAAGTGTATGATGATGATGATGATGTCAGGAGAACAGAAGTGTATGATGATGATGATGATGTCAGGAGAATAGAAGTGTATGATGATGATGATGATGTCAGGAGAACAGAAGTGTATGATGATGATGATGATGTCAGGAGAATAGAAGTGTATGATGATGATGATGATGATGTCAGGAGAACAGAAGTGTATGATGATGATGATGATGTCAGGAGAACAGAAGTGTATGATGATGATGATGATGTCAGGAGAACAGAAGTGTATGATGATGATGATGATGTCAGGAGAACAGAAGTGTATGATGATGATGATGATGATGTCAGGAGAACAGAAGTGTATGATGATGATGACAGGAGAATAGAAGTGTATGATGATGATGATGATGTCAGGAGAACAGAAGTGTATGATGATGATGATGATGTCAGGAGAACAGAAGTGTATGATGATGATGATGATGTCAGGAGAACAGAAGTGTATGATGATGATGACAGGAGAATAGAAGTGTATGATGATGATGATGTCAGGAGAACAGAAGTGTATGATGATGATGATGATGTCAGGAGAACAGAAGTGTATGATGATGATGACAGGAGAATAGAAGTGTATGATGATGATGATGATGTCAGGAGAATAGAAGTGTATGATGATGATGATGATGTCAGGAGAACAGAAGTGTATGATGATGATGATGATGTCAGGAGAACAGAAGTGTATGATGATGATGATGATGTCAGGAGAATAGAAGTGTATGATGATGATGATGATGATGATGTCAGGAGAACAGAAGTGTATGATGATGATGATGATGATGTCAGGAGAATAGAAGTGTATGATGATGATGATGATGTCAGGAGAACAGAAGTGTATGATGATGATGATGATGTCAGGAGAACAGAAGTGTATGATGATGATGATGATGTCAGGAGAATAGGAGTGTATGATGATGATGATGATGTCAGGAGAACAGAAGTGTATGATGATGATGATGATGTCAGGAGAACAGAAGTGTATGATGATGATGATGATGTCAGGAGAACAGAAGTGTATGATGATGATGTCAGGAGAATAGAAGTGTATGATGATGATGATGATGTCAGGAGAACAGAAGTGTATGATGATGATGTCAGGAGAATAGAAGTGTATGATGATGATGATGATGTCAGGAGAACAGAAGTGTATGATGATGATGATTTCAGGAGAACAGAAGTGTATGATGATGATGATGATGTCAGGAGAATAGAAGTGTATGATGATGATGATGATGTCAGGAGAACAGAAGTGTATGATGATGATGATGATGTCAGGAGAACAGAAGTGTATGATGATGATGATGATGTCAGGAGAATAGAAGTGTATGATGATGATGATGATGATGTCAGGAGAACAGAAGTGTATGATGATGATGATGATGTCAGGAGAACAGAAGTGTATGATGATGATGATGATGATGTCTGGAGAACAGAAGTGTATGATGATGATGATGATGTCAGGAGAATAGGAGTGTTTGTGGATCACAGCGCAGGAACTCTGTCCTTCTACAGCGTCGCTGACACAATGAGCCTCATCCACACAGTCCAGACCACATTCACTCAGCCGCTCTATCCTGGGTTTAGTGTTTATTCTGAATCATCAGTGAAACTATGTGATCTAACAGCAGAGATAGATACCTGAGTCTGTGACAGGCACTCGAGTCACCAAAAAACACAACTTGACTTGGACCTCTGAAGATCTGACTCAAGACTTTACTTAGATTTGAAGACAGACTTTAAAAACACAGTTCATTTGTGTCATCATCCCAGTCTTGTTTAAGGACTTTTAAGCTGGAGTGTTCACTTGACAGAAAGGTTTAAAGGTTTTAAAAAACATAATAAGCATATTTCTAGTATACTCCTCAGGCTTGCACAATATCATCAACTCACTCATCAGAATCTTCGGTAAACAGTTGTTTGAACCGGCTCATTCGGTTCTTTTTGAGTTAGACGAGCTACTTCAGCTGTGCATCCTGCATCATCAACCCAGAACTAAAGTTCAGTTCACAGTGTGTTCCAAACAGGATATAACGCCCTCTGAAGGGCACTTCGGAGTGTAAACAGTCATGGCCACCATATTGAAGGGTCGTTCCAAACCGAAATGCTCAAAACTTTTCGGAAAGAAGGATTTCAAAGAGTACAACTGATCGACTCTTCAGGCTCCCATGATCCTTTGTGCTATTCTCTCTGTGATGACGGCACCTCCCTGTGGGCACGTGATGATGATGCAGAAGGGCACTTCAAGAAAGAGTTTGGTCCTCTACACCCTTCAACCCTTGGAAGCTCTCACTCAGGAGGGCATAGGGATGATCCCTTCTGAATGGAACACAGGGTATGTTTGTGAGCCCCACCTCCATATCCGGTCTCCATTAGGACCCCAAGAGATCCCATTGGCTCATATTACTTTTAATAGTAACTCTCTTTAACACCTTATTACAATTCCTACAAAATCATGTTATGATATATGCTGTTTTAACGACATTATTATGACCATTAATCTCTGTATTAGTTGGCTTATGTACTAGCATATAGCATACATATACCTGATTAGCCTGATAACTTCGTATATACAGGAATTTGCACTTATCATACTCTACATGTATGTACTATGTGTTAAATTAAGGTAAACGTCCAAAGTTTTATTTTAGAAATAAAACTAATTAATGATGTTCAATTATTCACTTAATAGGGTATTATTAGTTTAATTTATTAATTAGCAGGAAATCAAGTGTAAGAGATTATGTTTAATTTCACCTCTACGCACAGCTTGGGCTCTGGAACCACACTCCTCGAGAGAGGATGGACTCTTCACCACTCTGGAGTTGCCCATGGTGAGAGGCGGCGGGCGGGTGTGGGTTTGCTAATAGCCCCCCAGCTCAGCTGCCATGTGTTGGAGTTTACCCCGGTGAACGTGAGGGTCGCTTCCCTGCGCCTTCGGGTCGGGGATAGGTCTCTCACTGTCGTTTGTGCCTACGGGCCGAACGGCAGTGCAGAGTACCCGGCCTTCTTGGAGTCTCTGGGAGGGGTGCTGGAAAGTGCTCCGACTGGGGACTCCGTCGTTTTACTGGGGGACTTCAACGCCCACGTGGGCAACGACAGTGACACCTGGAGGGGCGTGATTGGGAGGAACGGCCCCCCGATCTGAACCCGAGCGGTGTTCAGTTATTGGACTTCTGTGCTAGTTACAGCTTGTCCATAACGAACACCATGTTCAAGCATAAGGGTGTCCATCAGTACACGTGGCACCAGGACACCCTAGGCCGTAGGTCGATGATCGACTTTGTGGTCGTTTCATCCGACCTCCGGCTGTATGTCTTGGACACTCGGGTGAAGAGAGGGGCGGAGCTGTCAACCGATCACCACCTGGTGGTGAGTTGGATCCGATGGCGGGGGAGGAAGCTGGACAGACTCGGCAGACCCAAACGTACTGTGAGGGTCTGCTGGGAACGTTTGGCCGTGTCTCCTGTCAGAGAGATCTTCAACTCCCACCTCCGGCAGAGCTTCGACCGGATCCCGAGGGAGACTGGAGATATTGAGTCCGAGTGGACCATGTTCTCCACCTCCATTGTCGAAGCGGCCGCTCGGAGCTCTGGCCGTATGGTTTCCGGAGCCTGTCGAGGTGGCAATCCCCGAACCCGGTGGTGGACACCGGAAGTAAGGGATGCCGTCAAGCTGAAGAAGGAGTCCTATCAGGCCTGGTTGGCTTGTGGGACTCCTGAGGCAGCTGACAGGTACCGGCAGGCCAAGCGGACTACAGCCCGGGTGGTTGTGGAGGCAAAAACTCGGGCCTGGGAGGAGTTCGGTGAGGCCATGGAGAAGGACTATCGGTCAGCCTCGAAGAGATTCTGGCAAACCGTCCGGCGCCTCAGGAGAGGGAAGCAGTGCCCTACCAACGCTGTTTACAGTAGAGGTGGGGAGCTGTTGACCTCAACTGGGGATGTCGTTGGACGGTGGAAGGAATACTTCGAGGATCTCCTCAATCCCGCTGTCACGTCTTCCATTGAGGAAGCAGAGGCTGAGGGCTCAGATGTGGACTCGTCCATCACCCAAGCTGAAGTCACCAAGGTAGTCAAGAAACTCCTCGGTGGCAAGGCACCGGGGGTGGATGAGATCCACCCTGAGTACCTCAAGTCTCTGGATGTTGTGGGGCTGTCTTGGCTGACACGCCTCTGCAGCATCGCGTGGCAGTCGGGGACGGTGCCTCTGGGATGGCAGACCGGGGTGGTGGTCCCTCTTTTTAAGAAGGGGGACCGGAGGGTGTGTTCCAACTACAGGGGGATCACACTTCTCAGCCTCCCTGGGAAAGTCTATGCCAGGGTACTGGAGAGGAGAATCCGGCCGATAGTAGAACCTCGGATTCAGGAGGAACAGTGTGGTTTTCGTCCAGGCCGTGGAACACTGGACAAGCTCTATACCCTCTACAGGGTGCTGGAGGGTTCATGGGAGTTTGCCCAACCAGTCCACATGTGCTTTGTGGATTTGGAGAAGGCATTCGACTGTGTCCCTCGCGGCGGCCTGTGGAGGGTGCTCCAGGAGTATGGGGTCCGGGGCCCTTTGCTAAGGGCTATCCGGTCCCTGTACGACCGGAGCAGGAGCTTGGTTCGTATTGCCAGCAGTAAGTCAGACTTGTTTCCGGTGCATGTTGGACTCCGGCAGGGCTGCCCTTTGTCGCCGGTTCTGTTCATGATTTTTATGGACAGAATTTCTAGGCGCAGCCAGGGGCCGGAGGGGGTCAGGTTTGGTGACAACACGATTTCGTCTCTGCTCTTTGCGGATGATGTTGTCGTGTTGGCCTCATCAAGCCAGGACCTTCAGCATGCACTGGGACGGTTTGCAGCCGAGTGTGAAGCGGCTGGGATGAGAATCAGCACCTCCAAATCCGAGGCCATGGTCCTCAGTCGGAAAAGGGTGGCTTGCCCACTTCAGGTTGGTGGAGAGTTCCTGCCTCAAGTGGAGGAGTTTAAGTATCTTGGGGTCTTGTTCACGAGTGAGGGAAGGATGGAACGGGAGAGTTTAAACCTTTGTTATGTTCTATTATGAATAAAATATTGGCTCTTGTGATTTGAAATTCCTTGTTTTCATTTTATTCAAATTTAAGGTCACAACATTTCCGGAATTCGGGTATACACATATAAGAACACTCACACTCACACACACACACACACACACACACACACACACACACACACACACACACACACACACACACGCACGCACGCATGCACGCACGCACGCACGCAATTACACACACACACACTCACACACACACACACACACAGATACAAACACACACACACACACACAAACACACACTCACACACAGGATCAGTGTGTATCAGACTAGCGTGTTCAGACAGAGAGGAAGCTCATCATGTTAATACGATGTATTGATGCTCTTTAGCTCTCTCCCACTGAACCAATAACCTCTATGCAGCATTTTTTCATTATATATAATGAATACATATTTCAAATATATATATATATAAAATATTACAAAACATATATGCTTTAAGAAGCAATATTCTCAAATCCAATTGCTGAATTCAGATTGAAACAAGACGGGATATTGCACAAAAAAAGACATTTACATACAGATTTCATTAAGTATTGCAACAGCTCTGGGACATGTGCTGTTTTTCAGTCTGTTTGTTTTAGCTTTTATTGTCCTGTACCGCCGACCTGAGGGTAATACAACCCGAATTCCGGAAAAGTTGGGACGTTTTTTAAATTTTAATAAAATGAAAACTAAAAGACTTTCAAATCACATGAGCCAATATTTTATTCACAATAGAACATAGATAACATAGCAAATGTTTAAACTGAGAAAGTTTACAATTTTATGCACAAAATGAGCTCATTTCAATTTTGATTTCTGCTACAGGTCTCAAAATAGTTGGGACGGGGCATGTTTACCATGGTGTAGCATCTCCTTTTCTTTTCAAAACAGTTTGAAGACGTCTGGGCATTGAGGCTATGAGTTGCTGGAGTTTTGCTGTTGGAATTTGGTCCCATTCTTGCCTTATATAGATTTCCAGCTGCTGAAGAGTTCGTGGTCATCTTTGACGTATTTTTCGTTTAATGATGCGCCAAATGTTCTCTATAGGTGAAAGATCTGGACTGCAGGCAGGCCAGGTTAGCACCCGGACTCTTCTACGACGAAGCCATGCTGTTGTTATAGCTGCAGTATGTGGTTTTGCATTGTCCTGCTGAAATAAACAAGGCCTTCCCTGAAATAGACGTTGTTTGGAGGGAAGCATATGTTGCTCTAAAACCTTTATATACCTTTCAGCATTCACAGAGCCTTCCAAAACATGCAAGCTGCCCATACCGTATGCACTTATGCACCCCCATACCATCAGAGATGCTGGCTTTTGAACTGAACGCTGATAACATGCTGGAAGGTCTCCCTCCTCTTTAGCCCGGAGGACACGGCGTCCGTGATTTCCATCAAGAATGTCAAATTTGGACTCGTCTGACCATAAAACACTATTCCACTTTGAAATAGTCCATTTTAAATGAGCCTTGGCCCACAGGACACGACGACGCTTCTGGACCATGTTCACATATGGCTTCCTTTTTGCATGATAGAGCTTTAGTTGGCATCTGCTGATGGCACGGCGGATTGTGTTTACCGACAGTGGTTTCTGAAAGTATTCCTGGGCCCATTTAGTAATGTCATTGACACAATCATGCCGATGAGTGATGCAGTGTCATCTGAGAGCCCGAAGACCACGGGCATCCAATAAAGGTCTCCGGCCTTGTCCCTTACGCACAGAGATTTCTCCAGTTTCTCTGAATCTTTTGATAATGTTATGCACTGTAGATGATGAGATTTGGAAAGCCTTTGCAATTTGACGTTGAGGAACATTGTTTTTAAAGTTTTCCACAATGTTTTTACGCAGTCTTTCACAGATTGGAGAGCCTCTGCCCATCTTTACTTCTAAGAGACTCTGCTTCTCTAAGACAAAGCTTTTATAGCTAATCATGTTACAGACCTGATATCAATTAACTTAATTAATCACTAGATGTTCTCCCAGCTGAATCTTTTCAAAACTGCTTGCTTTTTTAGCCATTTGTTGCCCCCGTGCCAACTTTTTTGAGACCTGTAGCAGGCATTCAATTTTAAATGAGCTAATTAAGTGGATAAAAGTGTAAAATTTCTCAGTTTAAACATTTGCTACGTTATCTATGTTCTATTGTGAATAAAATATTGGCTCATGTGATTTGAAATTCCTTTAGTTTTCATTTTATTAAAATTTAAAAACGTCCCAACTTTTCCAGAATTCGGGTTGTAGTTCAAACAGACGGTGTGCTGGATGGAATGAGTCTTTTAAATGCTGCAAGCCTTTCTAACGCAGCGGAGCTCACAGCCGATGATCTTCTGTGCTGTATGAACAATTCTCTGAAGTGCTGTCTTTTCCTGGGTATTGTAGCTAGCAATCCACACTGAAATGCAGGACGTCAATACACTTTCAACTGAACTTCTATAGGAGGACACCAGCAGTTCTTTATCTAGAGCATTTTTTTTCAGGACTGTGCCTTCTTGGTCAGCATGTTGGTGTTTGTTTTCCAGGTTAGATTGCTATCCAAATGTAGGCTCAGAAATTTTAAGGAACAGAGACCCTTTCTACATAGTCCCAATTAATATATATATGGGCTGAGGATCCGATCTATTCCTCCTAAAGTCCACAATTATTTCCTTTGATTTATGGTGTTTAAAACCAAGTTGTTACCGCTGCACCATGATGACAAAGACCCCAAAAAAGGCATTTGTCTCACAAATGTAAAACACTGGTACGTATTTGTATGAACTGGATTCAATGTTTGTCAAAGGTTATGCGATTTGAAGAAAAGATGAAGATTCAATTCAATTCAGTTCAAGTTTACTTGTATAGCGCTTTTTATGATACAAATCATTGCAAAGCAACTTTACAGAAAATTATGTTTCTACAATATTTAGTAGTACTGTAGCTTATAAGTGGTGACTGTCAGTTCATGTGCATATGACAGGATTTTTCAGAAAAATGAATACAATATGTAGTCAACGATCAACGCTATTAACAGCAATTTCAGGTTCTGGTCATATAATTAAAATATCATCAAAAAGTTTATTTATTTCACTAATTCAAAAAGTGAAACTTGTATATTATATTCATTCATTACACACAGACTGATATATTTCAGATGTTTATTTCTTTTAATTTTGTATTTATAACTGACAACTAAGGAAAATCCCAAATTCAGTCTCTCAGAAAATTAGAATATAACTTAAGACCAATACAAAGAAAGGATTTTTAGAAATCTTGGCTGACTGAAAAGTATGAAGATGAAAAGTATGAGTATGTACAGCATTCAGTACTTAGTTGTGGCTCCTTTTGCCTGAATGACTGCAGCAATGCGGCGTGGCATGGAGTCGATCAGTCTGTGGCACTGCTCAGGTGTTATGAGAGCCCAGGTCGCTCTGATAGTAGCCTTCAGCTCTTCTGCATTCTCGGGTCTTCCTCTTCACAATACCCCATAGATTGTCTATGGGGTTAAGATCAGGCGAGTTTGCTGGCCAATTAAGAACAGGGATACCATGGTCCTTAAACCAGGTACTGGTAGCTTTGGCACTGTGTGCAGGTGCCAAGTCCTGTTGGAAAATGAAATCTGCATCTCCATAAAGTTGGTCAGCAGCAGGAAGCATGAAGTGCTCTAAAACTTCCTGGTATACGGCTGTGTTGACCTTTGACCTCAGAAAACACAGTGGACCACCACCAGCAGATGACATGGCACCCCAAAACATCACTGACTGTGGAAACTTTACACTGGACCTCAAGCAACGTGGATTGTGTGCCTCTCCTCTCTTCCTCCAGACTCTGGGACCCGGATTTCCAAAGGAAATGCTAAATGTACTTTCATCAGAGAACATAACTGTGGTCCACTCAGCAGCAGTCCAGTCCTTTCTGAAGCGAGATGCTTCTGACGCTGTCTGTTGTTCAAGAGTGGCTTGACACAATGAATGCAACAGCTGAAACCCATGCCTTGCATACGTCTGTGTGTAGTGGTTCTTGAAGCACTGACTCCAGCTGCAGTCCACTCTTTGTGAATCTCCCCCACATTTTTGAATGGGTTTTGTTTCACAATCCTCTCCAGGGGGCGGTTATCCCTATAATAGAACTAGACTGAGAGACCATTTAAAGGCCTTTGCAGATGTTTTGAGTTGATTAGCTGATTAGAGTGTGGCACCAGGTGTCTTTTATGGGGGCAGCTGTGGCCTAATGGTTAGAGACTTGGACTAGTTACCAGAAGGTCGCTGGTTTAAGTCTCGGTGCTGGCAGGAGTTATAGGTGGAGGGTGAATGAACAGTGCTCTCTTCCACCCTCAATATCTATGACTGAAGTGCCTGAAGGCACTGAACCCCCAGCTGCTCCCCGGGCACTGGATCTATAGCTGCCCACTGCTCCGGGTGTGTGTTCACGGTGTGTGTGTGTGTGTTCAATTGCTCCGGGTGTGTGTTCACGGTGTGTGTGTGTTCACTGCTCTGGGTGTGTGTTCAAGATGTGTTCACTTCTCACTGCTGTGTGTGTGTGTACTTGGATTGGTTAAATTCAGATCACCAATTCTAAGTATGGGCTACCATACTTGGCAAATATCATGACTTTCACTTTCAATATTGAACCTTTTCACAATATTTTAATTTTCTGAGATACTGAGTTTGGGATTTTCCTTAGTTGTCAGTTATAATCATCAAAATTAAAAGAAATAAACATTTGAAATATATCAGTCTGTGTGTAATGAATGAATATAATATACAGGTTTCACTTTTTGAATGGAATTAGTGAAATAAATCAACTTTTTGATGATATTCTAATTATATGACCAGCACTTGTATTATGTGATTGTATAGTAAATAGCAATATTTGTTAGTTCTGTTGTTGATTCAGGGTTAGCATCATCTGAGGTCCTCTGAGGGTCAGCATCATCTCTTCTCATGTGTTCTGGATCCAGACTGGAGCTTGTGTAAATCCTAGTTACCACGGGATGAAGATCCAGCAGAAACAGAGAAACAAACAGAGACATCATTAGCGTAGCTGCTTTCCCAACAAAGTAAAATCAATCAGTTTAACCCAAGCTAAAGAATAAGAATGCACATTTGATCGGATACAACTGCAGTCACAAATAATGAGATGCATTATTCGAATGCTTGGCGAAAGAGATGTTTTTTAAATCTAGATTTAAACAGGGAGAGTGTGTCTGAACCCTGAACATTATCAGGAAGGCTATTCCAGAGTTTGGGAGCCAAATGTGAAAAGGCTCTACCACCTTTAGTGGACTTTTCTATCCTAGGAACTACCAAAAGTCCAGCGTTTTGTGACCTTAAGAAGCGTGATGGATTGTAACGTGGTAGAAGGCTAGTTAGGTACGCAGGAGCTAAACCATTTAGGGCCATATAGTTAAGTAATGATAATTTGTAACTGATACGGAACTTAATAGGTAGCCAGTGCAGAGACTGTAAAATTGGGGTAAGATGATCATATTTTCTTGACCTGGTAAGGACTCTAGCTGCTGCATTTTGGACTACCTGTAGCTTGTTTATTGACGAAGCAAGACAACCACCTAGAAGTGCATTACAATAGTCCAGTCTAGAGGTCATGATTGAATGCATGAACTAGCTTTTCTGCATCAGAAACAGATAACATGTTTCGTAGCTTGGCAATGTTTCTAAGATGGAAGAATGCGGTTTTTGTAACATGGGAAATATGATTTTCAAAAGACAAATTGCTGTCCAATATAACACCCAGATTTCTGACTGTAGAGGAAGTAACAGTACATCCGTCTAGTTGCAGATTGTAATCTACAAGATTCTGTGTGGTGTTTTTGGGTCCAATAATTAATATCTCTGTCTTATCCGAATTTAATTGGAGAAAATTATTTGTCATCCAATCTTTTACATTTTTAACACACTCTGTTAGCTTAGATAATTGGGACGTTTCATCTGGTCTCGTTGAGATATATAGCTGAGTATCATCAGCATAACAGTGGAAGCTAATCCCGTATTTTCTAATAATATTACCAAGGGGCAACATGTATATTGAAAATAGAAGGGGACCTAGGACGGATCCTTGTGGCACTCCATATTTTACTGATGATAAATGAGATGACTCCACATTTAAATAAACAAAATGGTAGCGATCGTACAGGTTTGAAATGGGTCTGTAATTTGCCAGTTAAATTCTGATAAAACAGAGATATTAATTATTGGACCAAAAAACAGTACACAGAATCTCTTGGATTACAATTTGCAACTAGACGGATGTACTGTTACTTCTTCTACAGTCAAAAATCTGGGTGTTATATTAGACAGCAACTTGTCTTTTGAAAATCATATTTCCCATGTTACAAAAACAGCATTCTTCCATCTTAGAAACATTGCCAAGCTACGAAACATGTTATCTGTTTCTGATGCAGAAAAGCTAGTTCATGCATTCATGACCTCTAGACTGGACTATTGTAATGCACATTAGTATTGTATTTTGACTTAAAAGAAAAAGTGGTGAATGTTATATTATTATGTTATATTACACACATATTATCATGGAAATGTTCAGTCTGTTTTTTTTTTTTAATTTCCACTTCACTTTTATCCAAGGAGACAGAACTATTTGCATTGCATTTATCAGTGGGACAATATTCATACAATACTACAACCTAGAAATAATTTAAAGGGGTCACTTGCAAGCCGCAGCAGCACAAATTATGTGTCCAGCAACATCTGATTTAAATATTATGCTAAATAACAGTGAGTGGTGGTTTCAGACTCTTTTAAGACTTTTCTGCCTGAAAGGCTATTGGCTTGAGGTTGAGTAATTCTTTGACAGGATAAAACAGTTCACAAATACCCAGTTCAATGAGCTGCGCATGCTTTTAATAATGCTGTTATCTGTGTTTTAAAGGTCAACTTTGCTTTAGATGTTTCACCTAATTCATACATAAATATAGACACAAATGTCAGTTGGTGATGTACAATAAAAGTATAGCACCGTAAATGATAGAATAGTGGAGAGAATAAAGCACTGATTGACACTGTTCAGATCTCTTCTGAAACTCTAAAGCAGGCTCTGTTCAGTGGATATAAGCAAACACTTTCATCCATGTATACCAGTGTTAATATAATGTTGTTTGTTAATATAATTTTTCTGATGTCAAATGAAATATGGCTTTGGTGAATTCACAGAGTAAGAGTCCAGCAAAAGCGCACCCGTGCCATAATGCCAGGACTGAGTGTGTTTCTCTCTAGTGGTTTAAACCAGACTAATACCAACTGTGCTTAAAATTTTTTTAAAAAAATTCTGAAACCTGCTTCATGCTCTTGCTTTCTAAATATGAACTTCTGCCTCCAAAGAGTTTCAAAGTTAGATTTACAGGTTCTGTTACGAGCCTTTGGCAAATTGGTGGTTCTTTGGAAGCTTTCTTGTGGTAAAGGGCTCACATTAGAAGCTGCCCTAATGCCAAAGTTCCTTTATGAAACTCTTCTAGATGTACAGCAGTAACACTTTAAACAAACAGAAGTACATTCACACCAAACTGCAATTACAAATTATCTGCTATTATCAACTTACAATAAGAGTTCATTTCCAGCAACACCTGCGGTGATTTAAGAGAAAGAGCATCATCATGATGAGAGCAGACCTCTGGAATCCAGCAGCGCTGACCCTGTGACCTCCAGTGACCCCCCGGTGACCCCGTGACCTCACACTGACAGAGCAAGCTCAAGTCCTTTAGTACAGTTACTTAAGCGATGGACAGGCATGCAGACTCTGAAGCGATGACAATGATTGGTCATATCATGTAAGACTTGTAATGAATTACAGCTCCACAAAAATGTGTCAAACATGGAGTTCTTTATTGACTGTAATTGTTTTTGGAAGAACTTTGTGGTTAATGATAGGCCCTTTATAAATATGTAGACAGGAGATAAACATGTTTGGCTAAAGAAACAGACACATCTTAAATCCCTAACCCTAATCAATGTCTAAGAATGACAAACATCTGGGATGGAAAAATTAAAAAAGACAATCTTTCATCAAATGTAGCAGTCCGTTATAAACCCCAACAAATGCCTTTTAGATGAATGTAATCACAAACAAAACCTGGACATAATCTAATCAGTCTAACTCTACCATGATATTGATGTGAGGGACACAGAATGAGAGAGAGACAAAGAAACGTTTAATGAACACAGCAGAAACATTAAGACAAGTTATGTGTTAAAACATGATAATCCCTATAATAACAGCAGGCATCATGAAGGGAATGTGACTCCATTACCATCCAGTGTGAACAGAAAGAGCTTCAGACACTCGTCAGTGTTGTTGTGTAAGGACAGCTTTGACTCGATGTGTGTCTGAGATCAGATGAAGAGCATCTAGAGATCGCTCCGTTCATCACAGCACACTTCTCCCCACACATTTACACCGCTTACAGTGATTCACTGCTGTTTAGAGAATCTAAATAAAAGTTCTGCAGCTTTAAGTTTTTTGTGAACTTAACAGTTTCTGAGCAAATTCTGGTAATTGATGCTGAGAACAGCTGACATATAAAGCCTTACATCTGTAAAATGCTTTAGCACTAGCACTCGTTAGCTTGTCATTAGCGTTTTCATTCGAACCTATCGCTGTTTTCTTTTCTCCTCTCCCTCGCTCCAGTTTTTCACAAGTTCATCAAACAACCACATTTCATCAAGCACGGTGAGTAATGGCTTCTCCCGTCATTGTTACTTGCACCTCTTGCCACATGTACAGTTTATCTATCTCTGTCGCTGATGAGGGATTCACATGTGATAAATGCTGGGAAATAGTTAGGCTGACAGAGAAGATTTCAGAATTAGAGACACGCATCCAAACTTTAATTGAGGACAGTAAGAATGTTAGGGCTCTAGATACGGCTTTGGATGCGTCTAGCTCAGGGATTCCTGTACATTGTTCGGTTCCGGAAACAGAGCCCCAGCAGCAGGGCAACTGGGTGACGGTGAGGCAGCGTAATCGTGGGTCAAAACACCGCTCTTCTGTTCCCATCAAAACATTAAACAGGTTCTCCCCACTCAGTGATGCACCCACTGAGAAACCTGATGAAAGTGCTCTAGTTATTGGTGATTCTATTGTACGGAACGTGAATATAGAGACACCAGCCACCATAGTCAAATGTTTACCGGGAGCCAGAGCGCCTGACATCTTGGCAAATTTAAAAGTGCTGGCTAATGCTAAACGTAAATACAGTAAGATTGTTATTCATGCCGGCGCTAATGATGTTCGACTTCGCCAGTCGGAGATCACTAAAAATAACATTAAAGAGGTGTGTGAACTTGCAAGTACGATGTCAGACACTGTAATATGCTCTGGTCCCCTCCCTGCTTACCGTGGTGATGAGATGCATAGCAGATTGTCATCACTCAATGACTGGATGTCTAAGTGGTGCCCACAGAATAACATAGGTTTCATAGACAATTGGACGAGCTTTTGGGGCAGACCTGACCTGTTGAAAAGAGATGGTCTTCATCCCTCCTGGTGAACTCTTCTCTCTAGAAATATGGCAAATAGTCTTAGTGTTTATACTTGACTAACTGGGGCCCAGGTCAGGAAGCAGACAGACTGGCTAAACCGACCGTCTGCTAGCTGCCTCCCGTCACAGAGGTCAGTTAATTCTCAGCACATAGAGACTTTTTCACCTAGATATCACACTATAGAGACTGTGTCTGTTCCCCGAACTAGAAAATACAAAAAACGTCCAAACCAAGTTAAGATTAACAATTTAATTGAGGTTCAACAAATAAAAAACAGATGCAATATGGATAAACAAATGATAAAGCTTGGCTTATTGAATATCAGATCCCTTTCTACAAAAACACTTTTTGTAAATAATATGATCACTGATCATAATATAGATGTACTCGGTTTGACAGAAACCTGGCTAAAACCTGATGATTACATTATTTTAAATAAGTACACCCCCCAAGATTACTGTTATAAACATGAGCCACGTCTAAAAGGCAAAGGTGGAGGTGTTGCTTCAATTTATAACAACGTTTTCTGGATTTCTCAGAGGGCAGGCTACAAGTATAACTCGTTTGAAGTAATGGTGCTTCATACAACATTATCCAGAGAAACAGATGTTAATGATAAATCCCCTGTTATGTTTGTACTGGCTGCTGAATACAGGCCACCAGGGCACCATACAGACTTTATTAAAGAGTTTGGTGATTTTACATCTGAGTTAGTTCTGGCTGCAGATAAAGTTTTAATAGTTGGTGATTTTAATATCCATGTTGATAATGAAAACGATGCATTGGGATCAGCATTTATAGACATTCTGAACTCTATTGGTGTTAGACAACACGTTTCAGGACCTACTCATTGTCGAAATCATACTCTAGATTTAATACTGTCACATGGAATTGATGTTGATGGTGTTGAAATTATTCAGCCAAGTGATGATATCTCAGATCATTATTTAGTTCTTTGCAAAATTCATATAGCCAAAATTGTAAATTCTACTTCTTGTTACAAGTATGGAAGAACCATCACTTCTAACACAAAAGACTGCTTTTTAAGTTATCTTCCTGATGTATCCAAATTCCTTAGCATATCCAAAACTTCAGAACTTGATGATGTAACAGAAACTATGGACTCTCTCTTTTCTAGCACTTTAAATAAAGTTGCTCCTTTACGCTTAAGGAAGGTTAAGGAAAACAGTTTGACACCATGGTATAATGAGCATACTCGCACCCTAAAGAGAGCAGCCCGAAAAATGGAGCGCAGCTGGAGGAAAACAAAACTAGAGGTATTTCGTATTGCTTGGCGGGAAAGTAACATATCCTACAGAAAAGCATTAAAAACTGCTAGATCTGATTACTTTTCTTCTCTTTTAGAAGAAAACAAACATAACCCCAGGTATTTATTCAATACAGTGGCTAAATTAACGAAAAATAAAGCCTGAACAAGTGTTGACATTTCCCAACATCACAGCAGTAATGACTTTATGAACTACTTTACTTCTAAGATCGATACTATTAGAGATAAAATTGCAACCATTCAGCCGTCAGCTACAGTATCACATCAGACAGTGCACTATAGACCCCCTGAGGAACAGTTCCACTCATTCTCTACTATAGGAGAGGAAGAATTGTATAAACTTGTTAAATCATCTAAACCAACAACATGTATGTTAGACCCTATACCATCTAAGCTCCTAAAAGAGGTGCTTCCAGAAGTCATAGATCCTCTTCTGACTATTATTAATTCCTCATTGTCATTAGGATATGTCCCCAAAACCTTCAAACTGGCTGTTATTAAGCCTCTCATCAAAAAACCACAACTTGACCCCAAAGAACTAGTTAATTATAGACCAATCTCGAATCTCCCTTTTCTTTCTGCAGTCACCCAGATCCAGTACGTATCCAGACCAGATGGTGGATCAGCACCTAGAAAGGACCTCTACATCCCTGAAAGACAGCGGAGACCAGGACAACTAGAGCCCCAGATACAGATCCCCTGTAAAGACCTTGTCTCAGAGGAGCACCAGGACAAGACCACAGGAAACAGATGATTCTTCTGCACAATCTGACTTTGCTGCAGCCTGGAATTGAACTACTGGTTTCGTCTGGTCAGAGGAGAACTGGCCCCCCAACTGAGCCTGGTTTCTCCCAAGGTTTTTTTCTCCATTCTGTCACCGATGGAGTTTCGGTTCCTTGCCGCTGTCGCCTCTGGCTTGCTTAGTTGGGGACACTTCATCTACAGCGATATCGTTGACTTGATTGCAAATAAATGCACAGACACTATTTAACTGAACAGAGATGACATAACTGAATCCAATGATGAACTGCCTTTAACTATCATCTTTGCATTATTGACACTGTTTTCCTAATGAATGTTGTTCAGTTGCTTTGACGCAATGTATTTTGTTTAAAGCGCTATATAAATAAAGGTGACTTTGACTTTGACTTTAAAACACATACACTGAGCCTACATGCTGTTTAGTGTGAAATGTAGGACCTACAGAAGGAACGCCAATGATGTTTTCTCCAGGAATGAGACTTAAAAAAATAAAAATAAAAAACAAACCCTGAACCTGAAGCTGCTGTGTGTGAATGTGTTCAGTGCATATGATAAAACCCAAGCCTTCCTTCATCATTTCACAGAGAAATAAAACAGCTTCACTAGACTTCTACATTCTGTGAGATCACATCAGTGCAGCAAGCAGGAGAAAAGCATTCATGTGCGCTCAGTATGATTTGATAACATAACAAATCTCATGTAAAACAATCCTCCAGAGATCAAGTCTGATGCAACAATAACTGCACTTTCTCACCCTAAACATAAAAAAGAGAATAGGAAGTGTATCCAGTGAGAGATTGATCGTTTATCACGTCTCTACGCAGTCCACACATGATTCATTAATACAGTGATGATTATTAATAAGCACAAAGACCTGTCACTTTAGAAGAGTCAGTGTTTGTGTCTGTGTGCTTCTGTAACTCAGCACAGTCACATGTGGAGCTCCAAGACTGGTCCTGACGTTTTCACAAACAAGTGAAAGTTGACTTTGAATCTGGCGGACATTTATGGAAATTATAAAAATAAAGAAAGCAAACAATCTAATGAAGCTCAGTGAGGAGATTGTAGGCCTTGTTTTCCTCCTCTGGGGCCTTCATTTCTCATTAATCCACCTTTTTTTCAGTCGTACTCTTCTGCTGGATCTTCTCTCTGTCCTCATCCTCCTCTCCCTCTGCTCCGGCCGTGAGCTGCGGCTGCTCTTCCTCCTCACCCTCCTCTTCCTCATCACTCTTCATCAGCTCCGTGTCATCGTCAGACTCAGCCGTGCAGATGCCGTAGCACATGAGACTGATGACGCCTAGCGGCAGACCGAAGAGAAAACAGCCGAGCAGCGGAGAGCTGCGGAACACTGACTGAGAGAGAGAGAGAGAGAGAGAGCATCAGAGTAACACACACACACACACACACACACACACACACCGACTGCAGACGAGAGAGAGAGAGAGAGAGAGAGAGAGAGCATCAGAGTAACGCACACACACACACACACACACCGACTGCAGACGAGAGAGAGAGAGAGAGCATCAGAGTAACACATACACACACACACACACACACACACCGACTGCAGACGAGAGAGAGAGAGAGAGAGAGAGAGAGCATCAGAGTAACGCACACACACACACACACACACACACACCGACTGCAGACGAGACAGAGAGAGAGAGAGAGCATCAGAGTAACACACACACACACACACACACACACCGACTGCAGACGAGAGAGAGCATCAGAGTAACGCACACACACACACACACACACACACACACACCGACTGCAGACGAGACAGAGAGAGAGAGCATCAGAGTAACGCACACACACACACACACACACACACACCGACTGCAGACGAGACAGAGAGAGAGAGCATCAGAGTAACGCACACACACACACACACACACACCGACTGCAGACGAGACAGAGAGAGAGAGCATCAGAGTAACGCACACACACACACACACACACACACACACACACCGACTGCAGACGAGACAGAGAGAGAGAGAGAGCATCAGAGTAACGCACATACACACACACACACACACACACACCGACTGCAGACGAGACAGAGAGAGAGCATCAGAGTAACGCACGCACACACACACACACACACACACACACACCGACTGCAGACGAGACAGAGAGAGAGAGCATCAGAGTAACGCACACACACACACACACACACACACACACACACACTGACTGCAGACGAGACAGAGAGAGAGCATCAGAGTAACGCACACACACACACACACACCGACTGCAGACGAGACAGAGAGAGAGCATCAGAGTAACACACACACACACACACACCGACTGCAGATGAGACAGAGAGAGAGAGAGAGCATCAGAGTAACGCACACACACACACACACACACACACACACACACACACACCGACTGCAGACGAGACAGAGAGAGAGCATCAGAGTAACGCACACACACACACACACACCGACTGCAGACGAGACAGAGAGAGAGCATCAGAGTAACACACACACACACACACACCGACTGCAGACGAGACAGAGAGAGAGAGCATCAGAGTAACGCACACACACACACACACACACACACACCGACTGCAGACGAGACAGAGAGAGAGAGAGCATCAGAGTAACACACACACACACCGACTGCAGACGAGACAGAGAGAGAGAGCATCAGAGTAACGCACACACACACACACACACACACACCGACTGCAGACGAGACAGAGAGAGAGAGAGAGAGAGCATCAGAGTAACGCACACACACACACACACACACACACACACACACACACACACACCGACTGCAGACGAGACAGAGAGAGAGCATCAGAGTAACACACACACACACACACACCGACTGCAGACGAGACAGAGAGAGAGCATCAGAGTAACACACACACACACACACACACACCGACTGCAGACGAGACAGAGAGAGAGAGCATCAGAGTAACGCACACACACACACACACCGACTGCAGACGAGACAGAGATAGAGAGAGAGCATCAGAGTAACGCACACACACACACACACACACACCGACTGCAGACGAGACAGAGAGAGAGAGAGAGCATCAGAGTAACACACACACACACACACACACACACACCGACTGCAGACGAGAGAGAGCATCAGAGTAACGCACACACACACACACACACACACACACACACCGACTGCAGACGAGACAGAGAGAGAGAGCATCAGAGTAACGCACACACACACACACACACACACACACACCGACTGCAGACGAGACAGAGAGAGAGAGCATCAGAGTAACGCACACACACACACACACACACACCGACTGCAGACGAGACAGAGAGAGAGAGCATCAGAGTAACGCACACACACACACACACACACACACACACCGACTGCAGACGAGACAGAGAGAGAGAGAGAGCATCAGAGTAACGCACATACACACACACACACACACACACACCGACTGCAGACGAGACAGAGAGAGAGCATCAGAGTAACGCACGCACACACACACACACACACACACACACACCGACTGCAGACGAGACAGAGAGAGAGAGCATCAGAGTAACGCACACACACACACACACACACACACACACACACTGACTGCAGACGAGACAGAGAGAGAGCATCAGAGTAACGCACACACACACACACACACCGACTGCAGACGAGACAGAGAGAGAGCATCAGAGTAACACACACACACACACACACCGACTGCAGACGAGACAGAGAGAGAGAGAGAGCATCAGAGTAACGCACACACACACACACACACACACACACACACACACACCGACTGCAGACGAGACAGAGAGAGAGCATCAGAGTAACGCACACACACACACACACACCGACTGCAGACGAGACAGAGAGAGAGCATCAGAGTAACACACACACACACACACACCGACTGCAGACGAGACAGAGAGAGAGAGCATCAGAGTAACGCACACACACACACACACACACACCGACTGCAGACGAGACAGAGAGAGAGAGCATCAGAGTAACACACACACACACCGACTGCAGACGAGACAGAGAGAGAGAGCATCAGAGTAACGCACACACACACACACACACACACACCGACTGCAGACGAGACAGAGAGAGAGAGAGAGAGAGCATCAGAGTAACGCACACACACACACACACACACACACACACACACACACACACACACACCGACTGCAGACGAGACAGAGAGAGAGCATCAGAGTAACACACACACACACACACACCGACTGCAGACGAGACAGAGAGAGAGCATCAGAGTAACACACACACACACACACACACACCGACTGCAGACGAGACAGAGAGAGAGAGCATCAGAGTAACGCACACACACACACACACCGACTGCAGACGAGACAGAGATAGAGAGAGAGCATCAGAGTAACGCACACACACACACACACACACACCGACTGCAGACGAGACAGAGAGAGAGAGCATCAGAGTAACACACACACACACCGACTGCAGACGAGACAGAGAGAGAGAGCATCAGAGTAACGCACACACACACACACCGACTGCAGACGAGACAGAGAGAGAGAGAGAGAGAGCATCAGAGTAACGCACACACACACACACACACACACACACACACACCGACTGCAGACGAGACAGAGAGAGAGCATCAGAGTAACACACACACACACACACACCGACTGCAGACGAGACAGAGAGAGAGCATCAGAGTAACACACACACACACACACACACACCGACTGCAGACGAGACAGAGAGAGAGAGCATCAGAGTAACGCACACACACACACACACCGACTGCAGACGAGACAGAGATAGAGAGAGAGCATCAGAGTAACACACACACACACACACACACACACACACACCGACTGCAGACGAGACAGAGAGAGAGCATCAGAGTAACGCACACACACACACACACACACACCGACTGCAGACGAGACAGAGAGAGAGAGCATCAGAGTAACGCACACACACACACACACACACACCGACTGCAGACGAGACAGAGAGAGAGCATCAGAGTAACGCACACACACACACACACACACACCGACTGCAGACGAGACAGAGAGAGAGCATCAGAGTAACGCACACACACACACACACACCGACTGCAGACGAGACAGAGAGAGAGCATCAGAGTAACGCACACACACACACACACACACACACACACACACCGACTGCAGACGAGACAGAGAGAGAGCATCAGAGTAACGCACACACACACACACACACCGACTGCAGACGAGACAGAGAGAGAGCATCAGAGTAACACACACACACACACACACCGACTGCAGACGAGACAGAGAGAGAGAGCATCAGAGTAACACACACACACACACACACCGACTGCAGACGAGACAGAGAGAGAGAGCATCAGAGTAACGCACACACACACACACACACACCGACTGCAGACGAGACAGAGAGAGAGAGAGAGAGAGCATCAGAGTAACGCACACACACACACACACACACACACACACACACCGACTGCAGACGAGACAGAGAGAGAGCATCAGAGTAACACACACACACACACACACCGACTGCAGACGAGACAGAGAGAGAGCATCAGAGTAACACACACACACACACACACACACACCGACTGCAGACGAGACAGAGAGAGAGAGCATCAGAGTAACGCACACACACACACACACCGACTGCAGACGAGACAGAGATAGAGAGAGAGCATCAGAGTAACGCACACACACACACACACACCGACTGCAGACGAGACAGAGAGAGAGAGCATCAGAGTAACACACACACACACCGACTGCAGACGAGACAGAGAGAGAGAGCATCAGAGTAACGCACACACACACACACACACACCGACTGCAGACGAGACAGAGAGAGAGAGAGAGAGAGCATCAGAGTAACGCACACACACACACACACACACACACACACACACACACCGACTGCAGACGAGACAGAGAGAGAGCATCAGAGTAACACACACACACACACACACACCGACTGCAGACGAGACAGAGAGAGAGCATCAGAGTAACACACACACACACACACACACACCGACTGCAGACGAGACAGAGAGAGAGAGCATCAGAGTAACGCACACACACACACACCGACTGCAGACGAGACAGAGATAGAGAGAGAGCATCAGAGTAACACACACACACACACACACACACACCGACTGCAGACGAGACAGAGAGAGAGCATCAGAGTAACGCACACACACACACACACACACACCGACTGCAGACGAGACAGAGAGAGAGAGCATCAGAGTAACGCACACACACACACACACACACACCGACTGCAGACGAGACAGAGAGAGAGAGCATCAGAGTAACGCACACACACACACACACACACACCGACTGCAGACGAGACAGAGAGCATCAGAGTAACGCACACACACACACACACACACACCGACTGCAGACGAGACAGAGAGAGAGCATCAGAGTAACGCACACACACACACACACACCGACTGCAGACGAGACAGAGATAGAGAGAGAGCATCAGAGTAACGCACACACACACACACACACACACACACACACCGACTGCAGACGAGACAGAGAGAGAGCATCAGAGTAACGCACACACACACACACACACACCGACTGCAGACGAGACAGAGAGAGAGAGCATCAGAGTAACGCACACACACACACACACACACACCGACTGCAGACGAGACAGAGAGAGAGCATCAGAGTAACGCACACACACACACACACACCGACTGCAGACGAGACAGAGAGAGAGCATCAGAGTAACGCACATACACACACACACACTCTCAAGTCTCCTCTTGAGTCACATTAGCTACGTTAGTAAAAAAAAAAACTCTGATCTTAGTCTGATCTTAGTTTTTTTCTGTTCTAGCAGAAATGTAAACAGCTTTAATTAACAGTTTAATTAAATGGAGGAACTGATTTCAGTTAGTACATAACAACAGTTAACCAAACATTACATATTCATTCGGCTCACCATTACAGTGGCTCTGGCATCGTACAGCACGCGCTTGATCCTCCGGAAGATCCCGTCTCCTCCGAACGCCTGTCGGGAAACACAGGACCGAGCCGGATCAAGACAAAGTCCAGCAGCGTCGGATTCAGAGAGCGATTCTGCTGGCGCTAAAACCATTAAAGGGGTCATATGATGTTGCTAAAAATAACTTTATTTGGAGTAGTGAAATGTGTTCATGTGTTTTAAGGTTAAAAAAATACATTATTCCCCGCATAATGTACATGATTGATTTATAGAGGGCATAGAGGAGAAACATAGAAAACTGCTAGACTTGATTCATTTTTGACTGTGCAAAGTTTTGTATTATGTTCTACAATATAGAGTATACTTAACAAGAGGCTTCCCCCAGTTCTGTGTAAAGTTATAGATGGACAGGAAGGTAAAGCGCATTATTGTTTGGGTTTTGTCAGATTATAATTCAGTAGGTTAGGTATCAATGAATGACTGTTGATTGATATTTTGACAGTGTCTGCTTGAATATCTTATTCACGGTCAGTAGTGAATGTAGGCTATTTGCTTTCGATTTGATCCGTTTACTTGGGAAATTTACCTAACGTTATATATATATAATTTTGTCGTCATTATTTTGTTTTAAGGAGTTAAAATGGCCCTTATCAACCTTGACTTACAGATTCCATCACATTATTTTGTCATTTAAAGTTTGGGGTGGGTTTTTGTGAGCTTTTGGTCCATCCAATCTGGCAACACTGAGTGTGTGACGGAAATCTTACGCTCCTCACCATACTGTGATGTGTGTCCCGGCGCCATGAGACAAAACCAATAAAACACATTACAAACAAGGCATTTGTTGTATCCAGTGGGGACATAATTATTGATTATAATGACTTATACTGTCTTTTTACGCACTGCGTAAACATAAAACCATGTCTGCATTTGTGATTGGAGAAATGACAAATAACAAGCTCTACTCTACACTGCTCAAAACTTATATTTGAATCATCAGTGACACATCCTTTAAATATATAAACATACTTACAGACTGTGAGTTAGAAGCCTAGTCTGTCCTTGTAAAGTTGGAACTGCCCCACTTTAAAGAAACAGACACCGTTGCTGTAGATTACTCTCACAGGAAACAGTCCTCCGTAAAATACACTGCACACATCTGAATATTTGGGTTGAACTGTTCTGGAACAGTGCTGTAAATACAACTTAACCACTGATTTCTAGTTGTGTCCTCTTTTGGAAGACCAAACAAATTAGCTTCACTTTCACAACGAAACACACAGTGTCTCCACAATATTGCAGAGAGACTCATAGTTACACCTTCTCTCTTTGCGTGAACATCTGGGCGGTGTTATGCACATCTTCCCACATAGTGACGTGGACATGTGGGGCGTGTTTAAACAAGGTGTTTTAGGGGGCGTGGCAGAGTCTTGTCTTTAATGAAGGTGGCCTAATGGTTAGAGACTTGGACTAGTTACCAGAAGGTCGCCGGTTCGAGTCTCGGTGCTGGCAGGAGTTGTAGGTGGGGGGTGAATGAACAGTGCTCTCTTCCTCCCTCAATACACATGACTGAAGAGCTCTTGAGCAAGCACTGAACCACCAGCTGCTCCCCGAGCACTGGATCTATAGCTGCCCACTGCTCCGGGTGTGTGTGTGTGTGTGTGTGTGTGTTTGTGTGTGTGTGCGTGTGTTCTCTTCTCACTGCTGTGTGTGTGTTCACGGTGTGTGTGTGTGTGTTCACGGTGTGTGCGTGTGTGTGTTCTCTTCTCACTGCTGTGTGTGTTCACGGTGTGTGTGTGTGTTCACTGTGTGTGTGTGTGTTCACGGTGTGTGTGTGTGTGTTCACGGTGTGTGCGTGTGTGTGTTCTCTTCTCACTGCTGTGTGTGTGTTCACGGTGTGTGTGTGTGTGTGTGTGTGTGTGTTCACTGTGTGTGTGTGTGTTCACGGTGTGTGTGTGTGTGTGTTCACAGTGTGCGTGTGTGTTCTCTTCTCACTGCTGTGTGTGTGTTCACGGTGTGTGTGTGTTCTCTTCTCACTGCTGTGTGTGTGTTCACGGTGTGTGTGCACTTGGATGGGTTAAATGCAGAGCACCAATTCTAGGGTTACCATACTTGGCCAATGTCACAACTTTCTTTTTTCACTTTCACTGATCTTCTTTATGCACCAAGAGCTTGTAGCACTCCAAAGAGAAAGGAGAAATGGAAATGGCATCATATGACCCCTTTAAAGCTCCTGTGTGTGGCATGCACTGTTCAAACAGAAACATTTACAGAAGGTGCTTGACCAGTGAAAACCACATCATGTGTGTCCTCTGTGTCTGAAGAGACGTGATGGGTCAGTGTTTGAGTGTAAGTGATTGAGGTACCGGAGCGCTGCCGTCCAGAACGCTGCTGAAGAAGCGCAGCAGCTGCTCCAGATCCTCCACAGGCTCCGCCGGCAGGAAGTACTGCTCGTTTGAGGTGTTGAGGATGATGATGCTGGGCACAGACACCTCGCTGTGGAGGAAGAGCACTCCATCACTCACAGCGGAGGAATAAATCATCAGAGCACTAGTTCTCAGCAGCTAAAAGTGCTTATCTTTTGCTGTTGTATGTCAGTAGGAAATATCATTTCCAAACATTAATTTTTCCATTATTTGCAATAATACAGTGAGATGATTACACCAAATGTTGATTTCATTTAGTTAATAGAAGTTCATTGATAAAGAAAATAAATTTATGACATTATTCTTGACAGCATCCTCATTTTACAGCATTTTTACACAAGTGCCTAAAACTTTTAACAGCATTGTAGCTTTGCAGGAGGTTTCTCGAAACGTCTCGAGACACAGTTCTTCTGGATTGAGTCTGTCTCGGTTGGTTCTGTTTGTTCGTGTCACTCCAGACAGACTGATGAGGATCAGATCACATCTCTGTGTGAAGATGCAGACACACTCACCCCATTATCAGACTGTTGATATAGTCGTTCCCGTCCATGTGGCCAAACTGGAAATCCCTGCAGGACAGCATGAGAGAGCTCTTCTGATCATTACAGAAACACTGAGTGCAGACAGAAAGAGCAGCTGATGTTGCTCGGACTGCGTTCATCTCTCAGCTCTAATGTCTACTCTATGCTATTCTAGAAATAACAGCAAAAACAGAGCAGCTTACACACTGTTAACTAGTGATTGTCTAGTTGGACCAGGACAAACATGACAAGATTCTAGATATTTGTCTGTCCAGACTGAAAAAACTAAATAAGAACAGTATATCTGAGGAGTCGTGCGGACGATCACATGACAACTGAAATATATCTTGGCTAATATGATGTGCTTTGCACTGCAACCAAAGTCCATCTTGAAACTGAAAGAGAATTGAAAAAACCCTCTGTAAAATGTTTACTGTCATAATGTGTGATAATTTGATGTGGTGTATATATAAAGGATGTCTGTATGATTACATGTACACTTAGTTCATATCACAATGCAAGTTTGTTCAGTATTTGTAATGCATTGAAACATGTGATCACGCATGGAAAACTTTAATGATTTTCGATTTCATTGGGTGAAAACAATAAGTGATCTGAAAGAATCAGAAGCTCTGAATAAGGATTATGAAGCAGAAGAACAGCAAATATTATATTCTGATCTATAGCAGCTGGTGTCTCTCACCTGTTGAACTGATCTCTGTGTTCAGCAGCAACTCTCTGGATCAGACCTTTCAACCTGAACCCACACAGATGGGTTAAACACAGAAGAAAACACTGACATCACAGCGTCACGACACACACACACACCGTCTCTGTACCTGCCGCTTCGCTCAGTCGGATCTTTCTCATCAGTGACGGCGATTGCCACAAGTTTACCTGAGAGATAGAGAAAGAGAACAGTTCCTGATCAAGAAGAGAAAGAGAAAAGAGGCTAACAATAGTTTACACTCTTCAGAAATCCAGTCTAAGCTGTGAGTTTGTGTAACAGTCAACATGTTTCATGATATGATCAGAAGTCAATGTATGATCATTTCATACGGAAAGCTCAGACATCTATGTAAAGCTGGACACACACACACACACACACACACACGTTAACAGACGTTATTTTTCAGCAACATTTATTATTTCCGTCATTTTTGAACAAGCTTACACACAATTAGCTTGAACATTACACATCGTGTTTTGTAGCTGATAACCTTTAACAATGCGTGCAAACAAACAAAAGTACAGACTAAAAGCAAAAAAAAAAAAAAAAAAAAAGTGAAAAAAGAAAAAACGTAAAGCAGCCTGCAGCAATTAGGCTATTCTAGAATGCAGCCTACACTTATATTACCATTTTACTGACCATCATGTCCTTGATTTTCTTCTCCGATACATCCCAACTCTCTCCTCTTTCCTCAGGAATGCCATCCACTATAAGGTTGTTTCTTCGTGACTGGTTCTCAATAAAATCCAGCTTTGTAGCCATCTTGTCCAGCTCCTCCTTTGATTAAAGTATTTCCACTTCAAGCTTCTTCAACTTATTCATTTCCTCTTGTGCTTTAGCCATTTTGTAAACTTTGTCTTGAGTAAATTCCAGGCTGATTTTGATTCCTTGAACATCCTTAAATACATCATCTAAGTGTTTGTTGGTGCCATCAATTATGAGCTGCACAAAAGATTTAAAGTTGTCCTGTTGTTGTTGTATCATGTCATGGTCACCAGTGACTCATCCTCTGGTGGTTTAGCCTTTGATTGTCTGTAAGGCATGTTGTTTCTTACCCTGTGCGTCCACCTGGGCCCTGGGTGTAAAACCAAGAAAGTCCTGGATAGCTCAAAGGCTTCGGCCTACTCCAGACCTCACTCCAAACAAGTAAGATTTTGAGGATATTCCAGCAATATCTTCACTCAATATTATGGAACAGGTTGGGTTAGAGGCTCCCTAACACGGGTACCAGGAGCAAGATGAAGAAGAGTCTTCCCAGTTCGCCCGACCCACAGGAAGTAGGTGCTTCTAATTGACTTCACTTGTCTCCGTTGAAACCAATGGGGTCCCTGTGTCCATTTATTTTACTGTCTATGGTAAAAGCTAATAACACAGGTTCATCCGGGTAACAGCTGTCGGCGCTGTACTCTTCCTTGAACAATTATTTTTTTCTTGGAAACTTTGCGTTTGTTTAGCGAATAAAATATTAAAACTCGATTTAAAATGGTGTACAATTGTTTAATTATGTCATCCTGTTAGCTGCTGCCATTTTGCTACGATTGTTTTGTACGCTGTAATGGATTAAAAGAGAACTAACAAACTGGTAAGGTTTTAAAACATTTTTGTCCTAATTATTTTATTGCTTTAATTCTTTTGTGATGAAATACATGGTTTGTCTGCACCGTTTGCCTTAAATCTGTTTAGTTTGAATTTGCCGCTTGCTCGCAACTGCTGTCTTCACTGAAGCTTTGCGTTCAAATATTTCGACTCAAATCAATATTTCACGTCTAGTTATTTATTTATGTGGCAAGTAGCCATGTAATAAGCATGATAATGTACTTCCAGACGATTATTCTTGCAAAATAAACCCCTTCAGGCTGATCAAGATGATCACCCTGCGAGAACAACCGGCTGGATGTACATTATCCCTTACATAAAACATTGCTCAATAAATGCAAAGTAATGTAATTTCCTCTTCCATTTGATTATTATTATTATATATAACTATTGTATATAATTAATATGTATATCATTTTCCACCATTGTATTCGTGATTTATGAAGAAAATTCATTTGTTATTAAGTTTATTGAAAATGAAGTTTTTTTTTTATTATTAAATTAGCCTGTAGTCTATAGATTTGTCTATAGTCTAATTAAATTTTTAGTAACTTTTATTAGACTGTAGATCGAAATAAAATAATTATCGATCATCATTCAATTGGGAGAAATCACTGAAAAAATGTAGGATAATTGACTGCAGAGAAAAAACTAAACCATTTAATTTGCACTGTTACCGTATTTTCCGGACTATAAGTTGCACTTTTTTTTCATAGTTTGGCTGTTCCTGCGACCTATAGTCAGGTGCGACTTATTTATCAAAATTAATTTGACATGAACCAAGAGAAATGAACTAACAGAAAACATTACCGTCTCCAGCCGCCAGAGGGCGCTCTATGCTGCTCAGTTCTCCTGTAGTCTACACTGAAGACATAGAGCGCCTTCTCGCGGCTGGAGACGGTAATGTTTTCTCTTGGTTCTTGGTTCTAAATAAATGCGACTTATAGTCCAGTGCGACTTATATATATGTTTTTTTCCTCGTCATGACGTATTTTTGGACTGATGCGACTTATACTCAGGTGCGACTTATAGTCCGAAAAATATGGTAACTTAAAAAAAATTGTGAAGAACAAATCAAGATGTTTTTTTTTTGTAATCAAGCAAACATTAAACGTTTAAAATATTCTTTGTGAAAACGACTGGCAATGACTGCTTATTTGAATTAAGATTATAATTTTTAGACACCACACACTATGTGAGTTTTTCTGCCGACTGCAAACAGAGACTGAACTCTGTGTTCACTGCTTAACAGAAACCAACACATGATGGAAAAATAATCATTTCCAAAGTATGTTCACAAATGTGTGGAGCACACGCTGCTCAGTATTTAGTTGAATATGTCCGTGCGGTCTCACCTGTGTCTCCCAGCTCATAGAGCGTGAAGCCATCGATGGGCAGGTAACTCTGGAATCGCTCTCGGTTCACCCAGAACGACAAGCTGCCGTCTTCATACTCTGAAACACAACAGCCATCTTACTACACAGAGAGAAAGCAAGCCATATACATCTGTGACCAATGCACTGGTCAAGCACCGCACACACGTTCATGATGAGATGCTGATTCACGGTTTCTTCACGTACCATCGTATGTGAAATAGCTTCCATCTTTGAAGACGATCACTGAAGGCAATTCATGCAAAGCCACAGACTGCAGCAGAACAACGTATTTCAGTCAGATTTCATGTGATTGTTTAAAACACAGCAGACTGGATGAATCAAACCGCAAGCAGAAAAATCTGAAGATGACTCAACTCACCTCTGGTAAGACATCTTCAGACGCAGAGAAGAAATATGTGTACACAATGAGCTCCGACGCCACCTCGGTGTACTTCTCCTGAAATCACACAACAGCCAAATGTACTCCAGTAATGAAAGAGTTAAAGGGGTTGAAAGATAATTAATGAACATGAGCACAAAAACACTATGGTTAAAAATTGAAAGCGTAAAGATAAGAGTGATTGCAGATTCTCTCTCCATCAGCAGATCTGACTGCTCTGTAATAAACAGACACTTGTGCAGAAGTTGTGCAGATGTTTATAGGGCCGTGCCTCCATCTGGTTCATGAGGAACTGCAGGGTTTGGGAGCTGATGGAAAGCTAATAATGAAACTGATATGGGTTGGTGTGATAATCAGGAGTAGTGTTGTCACGGTACCAAAATTTCAGTATTCGGTACGATACCAGTGAAAATCCACGGTTCTCGGTACCAAAGCAAAACACAAAAGTATGCTATTTGAAAAAAAATTATCACTAAAAATAAAACCAATGCCATTCTTTATACTTATTTACAATTGTGTTTCAAGTTTTTCTACAAGTAATATAATTATCAAAACCAGTAAACAAGTTTCCCCCAAATTTAATTTAATTAATAAAATTTAAACATTATTTTTTGGTAAATAAAGGGGATTTGCTATTAAAATTAAAACATGGAAGAAATATTGTGTGATTTATTTCTTTGAAAAATTTAGTTTTATAAATTTTTTCAACAGTAGTAGCAGTATCACATACATTTTACTAAATAATAGTAATATTTCTAGCACAATGCCTTTATATAAAAATTAACCCTTATTTTGACGGACTACTTTTATTTTGACACTGGTTTTACTCAAGTGAAAGGGTAAAATGCTTGTGAAGGGACTCAGAACTGTTCTGGTGATGTTGTTGATGTATTTATGTGCTCATCGAGACTCGCTTCAGTCTCTGTAGTAAACAAACCATTCATTCATTCACACAGAACATGCAGGATTCAACCAACATTTACAGATACTGGTCCATACGGAGATTTGATTTGATTCATTTATGCTAACTTTGACAAATTCAGTGACTGTCCATATTAACCAAGTTTCATTTTCATGACTGGATTTAGAGATTCCGTCCGCGTTTTCTGTTTCGCAGAAATCATAGCGCTGTATGCGTCGAGAACGGGTTGAACGGTACTCGGTACCACCGGTACTTAAAGAAACCTGCTACTGTAACATTTTAATTTTTTTAGTACCGACTTGGTACCGCAGTACCGGGTCTTTTGACAACACTAGTCAGGAGTCTGATGAGCTGTGTGTCTGAGCGTGTCACGGTGTTCATTTACATGCGTCTCCACTTCAGCATCAACAAGAGCTTGAGCCGCTCACAACAGCCATTCAGTCCCAGAGTCCCAACACTGAGTGTACTTGTGTTAATAAATCTGTGAAGCTAGCACAAATCACATCTGCTTTGCCATAATGGGGTAGAAAATTAAACAAGATGAAAGACAGCAAGATAAAATGTGAGAAATGAAGAGCTCTGGACACTGAATTAACTGTATAAGGGTCGTCAATGAAAGAATCAATTTTCTGAAAAAGAAAAAAAAAACACTAATACTACGTAGATATTTTTCTGATATTAATCACGAAAACCGATGCAACTGGTTCTTGACTCGTGAACGAGTCAGTCTTTTGTTTGTTATCTGGCTCGGCTCGGCGTTCATCTTCAGTTCTCTCTTCACAGCAGTTCAGTCAGTGTACTGTTTGAGTAAATGAATTACTCCGGGATATTGGTTTGTTTGAACTCAGAGGGAGTGTCAGCCACATTAAAAAGTTAACAGCTTAAGTCATTTGTGGATTAATGCGTATTAGAGATGCGAACCGTTTAAAACGATTCAGTTCGATTTGGTGAACTGGTTCAAAAAGATCCGGTTACATCGAATGGGTCGAATCGTAGGGGTGGTGCTAGCGCAGTGGATAAGACACATGTCTTTGGTGTGAGAGACCCGGGTTTGAATCCACTGTGAGACACCAATGTGTCCCTGAGCAAGACACTTAACCCATAGTTGCTCCAGAGGTGTGCGACCTCTGACATATGTGGCAATTGTAAGTCGCTTTGGATAAAAGCGTCAGCTAAGTGAATAAATGTAAATGAATGATTCGTTCGTGAACCGGATATCTAGACTGCTTTGTTTTGAACTGTCTCTCACAACAGACACGGATGAGAAGACAATGCTGAATAAAGTCGTCGTTTTTGCTATTTTTGGACCAAAATGTATTTCCGATGCTTCAAAATATTCTAACTGACCCTCTGATGTCACATGGACTACTTTGATGATGTTTTTCTTACCTTTCTGGACATGGACAGTAGACCGTACACACAGCTTCAATGGAGGGACTGAGAGCTCTCAGACTAAATCTAAAATATCTTAAACTGTGTTCTGAAGATGAACGGAGGTCTTACGGGTTTGGAACGACATGAGGGTGAGTTATTAATTACATAATTTAGATTTTTGGGGGAACTAACCCTTTAATAAAGTTAGGGGAAAAAATGCTTATTTAATAAACATATGAAATCGGTTAGTTTGAAGACTTGGTCTCAGCACACACACATTCACATGCTAACTTTAGTTAAGTGTAGATATGAAGACGGATTGAGCTGCTCACTTTCAGAGGAGACTCGTCTCCGACATAAAGAAACAACACACTGTGCCTCTTCAAGACGTGCTCGAACATCTGTCTGCTGGGCAGCGACCGCACGGCTGGCCTGAAACACACACACAAACACACACAGGGACACACACACACACACACACACAGGGACAAACACACAGGGACACACGCACACACAGGGACACACACGCGCACACACACACACACACACACACACAGGGACACACACACAGGGACACACGCACACACAGGGACACACACGCGCACACAGGGACACACACACACACACACACACACACACACAGGGACACACACACACGCACACGCACACACACAGGGACACACACACACACACACGCGCACACACACACACACACACAGGGACACACACACACGCACACACACACACACAGGGACACACACACAGGGACACACACACACACACAGGGACACACACACACACACACGCGCACACACACACACACACACACACACACACACACACAGGGACACACACACACGCACACGCACACACACAGGGACACACACACAGGGACACACACACGCACACACACAGGGACACACACACACACACACGCGCACACACACACACACACACACACACACACACGCGCACACACACACACACACACAGGGACACACACACAGGGACACACACACACACACACAGGGACACACACAGACACACACACACACAGGGACACACACACACACATAATAAGATGTTAACTTTAAAAAGGTAGTAGTATTTAATACAATCATTTAGTTTAATGTTAGCTCAAGACCAACTATAGAGGTGAGACTCTGCTGCAAAAACATAACGTAGAAAACAATGCACAGCTGGTTTATAACCCTAGATAAAATTACTTCCAATAGTTTTAAAGTCTTAACAAGGTTTGGAGAATGTTGAAAATTGACAAATAAAGCTATAGTTTTGACAGTATCTGAATTAAATTCTCACCCAGCCACTCTGTTGGCAAACTCAATAATGTCATCTTTGGTTCTTGGTCCCTTGTAATTATACGCCAGCTCCCCCTTCAGCCTGAGAGAGAGAAGCACTTTTATTTAATCAACAACAATACAGAACAAATCCTTGAATCTCTGACTCATCGTACACCAAATGAACACGTGATGCCACGACATGCATCTAAAACATGTCATTCACACCTACAGTGAGTATAACAGTCTACAAACCCACTGAAACTGCAGCTTTTTCAGATGCACAACTGAATGCAAAATCATGTCAGATGCTTTTACACCGGTAACGTAACACTGAACCTTAGAAAACAAAAAAACAGAAACACCGAACCCTAATCCAGAATGTGAACATGTTTTACAGTAAGACTTAACCAATCACATTCAAACCCTTACCAGTCATCGTTTAACTATTTATTAACCCTACTTATATTAATCAGTGATACAGTTTAATAATCGGCAGATGTTTTGATAGACAACCTTCAACTGAGAGTCTATTTAAAAGTAGTGAAAGTGCATTTGCATACACTTTTTATTTATTTAATTTGTTATATTATTGCTTTCAGGGGCGTAGCCCTCTTATTTCAGAAGTAAAGGGGACAGAAAGTATATATATACACATTACAATATAATATAAGACATTAGAATATAACATTTCTGTAATCTATATACACTACCAGTCAACAGTTTTCGAACAGTAAGATTTTTTATATTTTTAGAGAAGTCTCTTCTGCTCACCAAGCCTGCATTCATTTGATCCAAAGTACAGCAAAAGCAGTAATATTGTGAAATATTTTTACTGTTTAAAATAACTGTTTTCTATTTGAATATTTTTATCAAAGGTGTATTTTCAGCATTATTACTCCAGTCTTCAGTGTCACATCCTTCAGAAATCAAATCATTCTAATATGCTGATTATCAATATTTAAAACAGATGAGTACATTTTTTTCAGCATACTTGAATGAATAGAATAGAAGGATCCAAAGATCAGCATTTATGTGAAATAAAAAGCCTTTGCAACATTATACAGTATGTCACTCAAAAGCTGAGAGTCAGTATAATGTTTATTTTTTTGGAAAATAAATTATATAAATGAATACTTTTATTTAGCAAGCTTTAAAATCTCAATAAATTACATTTTGAAATATATTCAAATAGAAAACAGTTACTTTAAATAGTCTAGTAAACATATTTCACAATTTCACTGTTTTGCTGTACTTTGGATCAAATAAATGCAGGCTTGGTGAACAGAAGAGACTTGACTGGTAGTGGATGCTCTAGGGAACTTTAATTTTCCTCTAATATCTAGCTTTTAATTGGCTTAGAAGCCATACCCTCTGGCGTCAAGTATGAATGAAACACACACTGCAGAAGTGTTTAGCTCTCAGTGATGTTCATCTCGCCTTATTCTGGGTCTGAATAAAATATCAGGTAATGCGCAGACTATCCTGTCTCTTTGAGTTTAAATCTATATTTATTCACACCAGCTCCTGAAAACCTCTGTACGAACACATTTTACTGAAAAAGTGCATGGGACGAATTTCCATAATATTAAAAGTAAGGGAGGGGGCACGTCCCCCACGTAATCTACGCCCCTGATTGCTTTAAATGGCATGCTGGGTTTTGACTGATATCTGGCAAGCCATTGAAAAACCCTCTATTGTCATGTAAATGATGCAATAAGTTATTGCCCAGCGACTGGTGTTGTGAAACAGCCAACAGGAGCATTTACTACAGTAACAGCAGCACACAAGACTCTTCCAGAGTCCTCCAGAGAGTGAGGAGACAAGGATCGATCCAGCAACACATCCACAGACCTCAGGTTATGAACCCCAGCATGCCCACCAAAGCAGTCATAGAGCTAATCAAATAAATATATACAATTATATAAATGCACTTTTCACATTTTCTTGTGAGGGACTCTGTCCTTCATTAAGAGAATTGTTAGTCTCATGAGGAATTTCATCAACACCTCAGTCCCCAGACTCCACGCCTGCATCTGACGGGATTCACAGAGAAACACACACACACACACACACTCGGGAAGAGACCACTGCAGATTATACTCACTCATAGTACACAAATTATCAGTTGTCATACCGGACAACAGCCTTTTATAGGCTATCATTTTCTACCTTCTTATGAGCCTCTTTCGTTTTGAGACCACAGAAGGAGAAACTCCTGCTCACACTCGTCTATACAATGACAGTGAATCCCAGAATGATCCCACATTTCACAACAGTTCTGAAGGAAAACGTTTGTTGAGAAACAAACCACAGTCAGTCAGCAGACGGAGTCAGCGCCACTCAATCCTTCTTCATCATGTTTCCTGAACGAACGGCCACGAGATCCCAAACACTCCCATTTATTAATTTCACACGCTTCTTGATTCTTTATGTAAATAGTGATGTCTAATGACTGGATTGCGTTCTAGTTTACTTTTTGGTGAGGTGACATTTGTTTAAAAACAAAGCTGGCCATAGTAATGAATACTTAACTGGTTAAAAGTTATCTATGATCATTTGGTTAATGATTTTTGAAAAAAAAAAAAGATCTCTATCAGTGAAAAGAAATCTACAGTAAAGGTTTAAAATAGACGCAAATCCATTTGTGCTTCGTGTCAGAAATATAACATCAGTTCCCTGTCAGGGACTTGTCATCTGGTGTAGAAACATGTCTAACCATTATTCTACACACTTTCTTAAGGTCAGTAAGTCACCAGAGTGTGTGGTCAGCCCTCAACTAGCTGATTTCATCTGCACACACGTGTATTATAGGAGCGCTGGAGAGAGACTCACAGTTTAATGGTGGGATATCCTCGCACGCCGAAGTCCGACGCCACTCCTGCATCACACACATGAACACACACACATCACCATCAGCAGCAGAGAGAAGCCCAGTCTAGTGTTGTATCAGATCGACCATACACAATATCATCATGTATTGAATGTGTCATGACACACATTTGTTTTTTATTTGCTAGCACCATCTTGTGGCAGTTTGGTGTTATAACAAAGAAACTGATTATTGTAAACCATTTTCTTAGTGGTTGGTTTAGGTCATGTGACTCTTGGGTTAGAGGTTAACCAGGAAATAGCCGCTGTGTTCCAGTTTTCTTTCTATGCAGTGGGCCAACAAGTCATCTCTCTGTTTTCTTTATGTTTTTGTGCCTCGGAAAGGCTTTGCCTGTAAGTTTGTTATCTTTTTTCAATGTTTGCATGAACGTGTATATAAATATTTGTAATTCATTAGTTTGAGTTTAAAACGAACTATATAACAGTGATGGCAATTTGTTTATAATTACACTAAGAAGAACTGATTGTAGCCTTTTAATATGTGCTCAGAGAATATTTGTAAACAGCGGAAATTCATTTGTTTATTTTGAGAATATTTTGTAACAAGACATTTGTCATTTTTGTATATTTCAGTTTTACAAAAAAGAGAAAGAAGAGGAAAGAACAAAACAGTAAAACTTTCAACTACTGCGTCTGCCCTTTTCTGACTCCTGTTAGCTATCTGTCAATGTTGCGTAGATGGAACACGCATCTAGGACAGAATAGTAAAAAGGCAACCGCTCAGTAGGTACTGAAGTTCAAGGAAAGCAAGCTTCAACTCCATCATTCCTCGTTCATCATCACGCCCTGTACTCCTAGACCGTATTAGCAATTCATGATGGCGGAGAAATCTACGGAGGCTGAGAAATCTACGGAAGCTGAGAAAGCTATGGAGGCTGGGGAAGCTACAGAGCGAAGTCAAGCATTTGAAACAAGATCTATAGCTTCTGCTTCGACTAATAGATCTAGAAGCTCATCGGCTAGCGCAGCTGCTGCCAAGGCTCGCGCTAAACTGGAAGCTGCACGGGCCAGGACTGAATACCTTAAAAAAGAATCCGAAATCTTGATTGAGAAAGCTCAACTGAAAGTTACAGAGGCATGCATGGAAGCGTCTCTGGCAGCTATAAAGCATGAAAGTGAGGTGGCAGCAGCCATTGCTGAGACAAAGGCTTTGGAGGCAGCAGCAGATAGTGAACTTGGAGAAAGGATTTCTGATGTGAGAGAAGTTTCTGATCGCACTCGTGATTACGTCATGAATCAGTCTCAACTGAGGTTATTGTCTCCAGCTGGAGATGAGCCATGTCAACTACCTCTAAAGCCCATTGTCCATGTGTTGAGGCCTGAGACACCTCCAAGGCATCATCACTTAGCATCTTGGGATGTCAGAGATTCCAACAATAAACCTGATACTGAGAGTATAACGCAGCATCCTCAGAAGTCAGTGCAAACAACTAGTCAAAAATACCAAATTCCACCGTTCACTTCTTCTCCATATAAGACAACACCACAACCATCGTTCAACAACGACACTAATGTGAGTGAGGTCGCCAGGTACTTAGCACGCCGAGAGCTTGTTAATTCAGGTCTCTTCAAGTTTGACGATTGTCCGGAAAATTATTGGGCGTGGAAGTCCTCTTTCATCAACTGAAGGTTTGCACCTGTCAGCTGCTGAGCAGTTAGACCTTCTGTCTAAATGGTTGGGAGAACAGTCTTCACAACATGTGCGAAGGATCAGAGCTGTGCACACAGGTAATCCAAACACAGGCTTGGGAAAAGCATGGGAGCGCTTGGAAGATTGCTATGGCTCTCCAGAGATTATTGAGAAATCCCTCTTTGACAGGATTGATAGCTTTCCAAAAATCAGCAACAAAGATGTGAAAAAGCTTAGAGAACTTGGAGATCTTCTACAGGAAGTGGAGTCTGCGAAACATGAAGGCTACCTACCCGGACTTACTTATCTTGACACCGCACGTGGTGTTGCTCCCATCGTAGATAAGTTACCTTACAGTCTTCAGGAGAGGTGGATGGCTCAAGGTTCTCAGTACAAATCAGCACATCAAGTCGCCTTTCCTCCGTTCTCATTCTTCTGTGATTTCATCTGCAGAGAGGCTCGCACACGCAACGATCCAAGTTTTGCTCTGTCTTCAGGAATCCATAGTGTGTTGAAACCAGAGCAGCAATTCAAGCGACAAATGAAAAGCTCAGTCTATACTCACAAGACGGAAGTGTCAGCAGCGACTGTGAGTCAGACACGCAGCTCAAACTACGAGTTGGATGACGTGGATAAGATCTGCCCGATTCATAAGAAGCCCCACCCTCTCAATCGTTGCAGAGGTTTTAGGATCAAACCTCTGGATGAGCGCAAGACTTTTCTAAAGGAGAAAGGTGTTTGTTACAGGTGCTGTGCAACAACCACACATCTGGCCAGGGACTGTAAGGCAGCTATTAAATGTAAGGAATGTGGCAGTGATGCTCATATCGCAGCGCTTCATCCAGGACCACCGCCTTCAAACTTATTTGATCATGGCGGGGAGGGAGAGATAGACACACCTCAACCTGCTATAACTTCCAAGTGTACAGAAGTCTGTGGTTACGGTGAATGTTCACGGTCATGCTCTAAGATTTGCCTGGCTAAGGTTTACCCAGAAGGCCACCCAGAAGGAGCAATCAAGCTTTATGTGATCCTGGATGACCAGAGCAATAGATCGCTCGCTAGAACCAAGTTCTTCGACTTGCTGCATGTCAAAGGAGAGAAGTCAACATATACTCTACGTACCTGTGCAGGTGTGACAGAGGCTGTGGGAAGAAGAGCTACTGGTTTCATTATAGAGTCTTTAGATGGAGTAATGAAGGTGAAATTGCTAACGTTGATCGAATGCAACAATATGCCAGACGACAGGGCCGAGATACCAACACCTGATGCAGCACGTTGGCACACTCACCTAAAGCCCATCGCTCATTGCATTCCTCCTTTGGATCCAGAAGCCCAAATTCTTCTCCTTTTGGGTCGTGACATCCTTCAGGTACATAAAGTACGGGAGTAACGTAATGGTCCTAATAACGCACCCTACGCGCAAAGACTAGACCTAGGATGGGTCATAGTCGGAGATGTCTGCTTAGGATCTGTCCACAGGCCTGCAGCACTTAGTGCTTACCGTACACATGTACTTGATAATGGACGTCCTTCTCTACTTCCTCCATGTCCCAACAAACTCAGCATTAGGGAGAAATTTGACATCAAGCCTCCGCCTGAGATATCTCTGGCGCAGGGCCCCTTCATCTTTGATGACTATGCCATAGGAGATACCATCTTTGAGAGGACAAAGGAGGATAATAAAGTTGGATTGTCTATTGAAGACAGGCGTTTTTTGGACATCATTGATAAAGAGATGTTCATGGACGAGAGCAATAGTTGGGTCGCACCACTCCCATTCAGAACACCTCGCCAATGACTCCCTAATAATAGAGAGCAGGTATTTACACGCCTAACCTCCCTTTTGCGCACATTGGAAAAGAAGCCTGAGATGAAGTCTCATTTTGTTACCTTCATGCAGAAAATCTTTGATCGTGACCATGCCGAAGTAGCCCCTCCTCTTCGAGAAGGCCAGGAATGTTGGTATTTACCTACCTTTGGGGTGTACCACCCACAGGAGCCCAGTCAGATCAGAGTTGTCTTCCAGCGCGCAAAAACAGGGCATCTCCTTGAACGATGTTCTTCTCTCTGGTCCTGACTTAAATAATAGCCTCTTGGGAGTCTTACTACGTTTTAGAAGGGAGCTGGTAGCTGTAACTGCAGACATCGAACAGATGTTTCACAGCTTCATTGTGAAAGAGGAAGATAGAGACTTTCTTTGTTTTCTCTGGTTCAAAGATAATGACACCAGCAAAGGGATTATTGAATACCGCATGAGGGTGCACGTGTTCAGTAATAGTCCATCTCCTGCTGTAGACATTTATGGTCTTCGACGAGCAGTGGCTTATGGTGAGGAGGAATATGGTTCAGACGCCAGACACTTTGTAGAGAGAATTCTACGTCGATGATGGACTTTTGTCAACACCCACAGCTGCTGGAACAATCGATCTGTTGACACGAACAAAGAAAATGCTGGCCACTTCAAATTTAAAACTGCACAAGTTTGCTTCTAATAGCAAGGAAGTAATGAATGCATTTCCGACCGAATATCATGTGAAGGGACTCAAAGATCTCAACTTGGAAGTTGACCCTACTCCCATCTAACGTAGACTCGGACTTAGCTGGGATGTGAAGGGGGACATATTCACCTTTCATGTAACCGACATTAAGAAGCCCTTTACTCGCAGAGGGATACTGGCTACTGTCAACAGTCTCTTCGACCCACTTGGGTTCGTTGCCCCAGTCATCATTGAAGGGAAATTCCTGCTACGAGAACTCTCAGGTGAGACTTCTCTGAAAGGAGATGACATCCCGAGGCACAGCGCTCTGAAAAAACTGAACCCTTACGTAGATAGTAGAGGTCTTCTCAGGATAGGAGGTCGGCTTAAAAATGCAACTTTGGATCTCCAAGAGAAGTTTCCTTTGATTGTTGCAGGACGCAGTCATGCTGCGAAGCTACTTGTGGAGTATTACCATGATCGAGTCAAGCATCAGGGTCGTGTGTTTACTGAATCAGCTATCCGCAATGCAGGGTATTGGATTGTTGGCGTTAGGAAGCTTATCAACAGCATTGTACACAAGTGCATCGTATGCAACAAGCTTCGTGGGAAGGTAACCGAGCAGAAGATGGCGGACTTGCCCATCGATCGCTTGAGCACTGAACCTCCCTTCACGCACGTCGGTCTGGATGTTTTTGGACCTTGGAGAGTTGTCGCAAGGCGCACGCGAGGAGGACAAGCTCAGAGCAAAAGATGGGCTGTTCTTTTCACTTGTATGAGTATTCGTGCCATAAATATTGAGCTGATTGACAGTATGGATTCATCCACCTTTATAAACGCCTTGAGAAGGTTTTTTGCTCTACGAGGTCCTGCCAAACAAATCAGGTCTGATTGCGGGACCAATTTTGTAGGAGCCTGTAAAGAGCTGGAAATTGTGGTAAATGATCCTCAAGAGCCTAGTGTGAGGAAGTACTTGGGTGGAGAGGGTTGTTCATGGGTCTTCAATCCACCTCACGCATCCCACATGGGAGGAGCCTGGGAGCGGATGATAGGAGTCTCCAGGCGCATACTAGATTCCATGCTCCAACAGATCCTTCCCGCTTGACACATGAAGTGTTGTCTACCTTGATGGCAGAGGTTACAGGAATTGTCAATTCAAGACCCCTTGTTCCTATTTCAACAGACCAAGATTCACCTTTCTTGTTAACGCCAGCCATGCTCCTAACTCAAAAGGGTCATACACTCCTCCCACCTCCAGGTGACTTCAAGGAAACCAATCTCCATAGACAGCAATGGAGAAGGGTGCAACATCTTGCTAATACTTTCTGGAACAGATGGAGGCGTGAATACCTCTCAACGCTTCAAAGCCGAAGCAAATGGCAAGAGGAACGACGAAATCTAAGAGAGGGCGATGTTGTCCTTCTTAAGGATGCTCAAAGTAAGCACAATGAATGGCCTATGGCTCTTGTGACCAAGATTATTCCTAGCAGTGACAAGAGTCAGAACGGTTGAACTAAGAGTTGCAAGGAATGGGACAATCAAGACATTCCTCAGACCTATATCGGAAACAGTTCTGCTCATGCCAACGGAGGACTGATATTTGTGAGGTCTTATGTGAACATTCTCAGGTTATATGGTGGTATCTAAACAATACCAGGCGGGGAGTGTCATGACACACATTTGTTTTTTATTTGCTAGCACCATCTTGTGGCAGTTTGGTGTTATAACAAAGAAAATGATTATTGTAAACCATTTTCTTAGTGGTTGGTTTAGGTCATGTGACTCTTGGGTTAGAGGTTAACCAGGAAATAGCCGCTGTGTTCCAGTTTTCTTTCCATGCGGTGGGCCAACAAGTCATCTCTCTGTTTTCTTTATGTTTTTGTGCCTCGGAAAGGCTTTGCCTGTAAGTTTGTTATCTTTTTTCAATGTTTGCATGAACGTGTATATAAATATTTGTAATTCATTAGTTTGAGTTTAAAACGAACTATATAACAGTGATGGAAATTTGTTTATAATTACACTAAGAAGAACTGATTGTAGCCTTTTAATATGTGCTCAGAGAATATTTGTAAACAGCGGAAATTCATTTGTGTTTATTTTGAGAATATTTTGTAACAAGACATTTGTCATTTTTGTATATTTCAGTTTTACAAAAAGGAGAAAGAAGAGGAAAGAACAAAACAGTAAAACTTTCCACTTTACTACTGCGTCTGCCCTTTTCTGACTCCTGTTAGCTATCTGTCAATGTTGCGTAGATGGAACACGCATCTAGGACAGAATAGAATGTGATCACACATTTAAAGTTACTAATTAAAACACTTCCTTTCCATAGTTATTCAAAGAGTGAGTAAATTATATAGAGAAAACATTACAACTGACTTCAGTGATTAATTACAATAACTATTTAAGCTTTAATATATTTATTATTTCAAGAAGAGTATGTTTGATTGCTTCATAAAGACACAAGTGTGACTGCACAGAGACCCGAGTATGCCGTGGCGTCCATCTTTCCGACTCGGACCGGTGACCCCGAGCGGCTCAGCTCCGCTCCCACCTCCTGCCAGACCGGCTCCAGCTTCTTACAGTATCCACACCACGGAGCGTAGAACTACAACACAGCAGAGACCCATCACTCACACTCACTCTCACTCTCACACACACACACTCACACAGAGAGACCCATCACTCTCACACACACACACACACACACACAAACAGAGAGAGACCCATCACTCACTCACTCACTCACTCTCTCACACACACACACACACACACAGAGAGAGAGACCCATCACTCACTCACTCTCACACACACACACACACACAGGAGAGAGACCCATCACTCACACACACACACAGAGAGAGACCCATCACTCACACACACACACACACACACAGAGAGAGAGACCCATCACTCACTCACTCACTCTCACACACACACACACAGGTCGCTGTTGGACAGTGTTTTCTCTACTTCCTGTTGGCCTTCTGTAGCAAATTGTAGCTCCGTGTAGCTGTTTTCATTTTATTTTTTTCTCTAGAATCTTTATCTTACTATCACTCTCTGTTTTTTAAAGTGGTAAAATATAACTTACTTCACACCATATTTCTGATATTATCGATCAATCTTATCAGATTAACTTTGATCGTTGACTTTTATTTTATTTCCGTGAGTGCAGTACACCTGCAAAGCGTTAGCACTCGTTAGCTTGTCATTAGCGTCTTCATTCGAACCTATTGCTGTTTTCTTTTCTCTTCTCCCTCGCTCCAGTTTTTCACAAGTTCATCAAACAACCGCAGTAAGAATTTTCATCAAGCACGGTGAGTAATGGCTTCTCCTATCATTGTTTCTTGCACCTCTTGCCACATGTACAGTTTATCTATCTCTGTCGCTGATGAGGGATTCACATGTGATAAATGCAGGGAAATAGTTAGGCTGACAGAGAAGATTTCAGAATTAGAGACACGCATCCAAACTTTAATTGAGGATAGTAAAAATGTTAGGGCTCTAGATACGGCTTTGGATGCGTCTAGCTCAGGGATTCCTGTACATTGTTCGGTTCCGGAAACAGAGCCCCAGCAGCAGGGCAACTGGGTGACGGTGAGGCAGCGTAGTCGTGGGTCAAAACACCGCTCTTCTGTTCCGATCAAAACATTAAACAGGTTCTCCCCACTCAGTGATGCACCCACTGAGAGACCTGATGAAAGTGCTCTAGTTATTGGTGATTCTATTGTACGGAACGTGAATATAGAGACACCAGCCACCATAGTCAAATGTTTACCGGGAGCCAGAGCGCCTGACATCTTGGCAAATTTAAAAGTGCTGGCTAATGCTAAACGTAAATACAGTAAGATTGTTATTCATGCCGGCGCTAATGATGTTCGACTTCGCCAGTCGGAGATCACTAAAAATAACATTAAAGAGGTGTGTGAACTTGCAAGCACGATGTCAGACACTAATATGCTCTGGTCCCCTCCCTGCTTACCGTGGTGATGAGATGCATAGCAGATTGTCATCACTCAATGGCTGGATGTCTAAGTGGTGCCCACAGAATAACATAGGTTTCATAGACAATTGGACGAGCTTTTGGGGCAGACCTGACCTGTTTAAAAGAGATGGTCTTCATCCCTCCTGGGGTGGCGCCACTCTTCTCTCTAGAAATATGGCAAATAGTCTTAGTGTTTATACTTGAGTAACTGGGGCCCAGGTCAGGAAGCAGACAGACTGGCTAAACCGATCGTCTGCTAGCTGCCTCATGTCACAGAGGTCAGTTAATTCTCAGCACATAGAGACTCTTTCACCTAGATATCACACTATAGAGACTGTGTCTGTTCCCCGAACTAGAAAAAACAAAAAACGTCCAAACCAGGTTAAGATTAACAATTTAATTGAGGTTCAACAAATAAAAAACAGAAGCAATATGGATAAACAAATGATAAAGCTTGGCTTATTGAATATCAGATCCCTTTCTACGAAAACACTTTTTGTAAATAATATGATCACTGATCATAATATAGATGTACTCTGTTTGACAGAAACCTGGCTAAAACCTGATGATTACATTATTTTAAATGAGTCCACCCCCCAAGATTACTGTTATAAACATGAGCCACGTCTAAAAGGCAAAGGTGGAGGTGTTGCTTCAATTTATAACAATGTTTTCAGGATTTCTCAGAGGGCAGGCTACAAGTATAACTCGTTTGAAGTAATGGTGCTTCATATAACATTATCTAGAGAAACAAATGTTAATGATAAATCCCCTGTTATGTTTGTACTGGCTACTGTATACAGGCCACCAGGGCACCATACAGACTTTATTAAAGAGTTTGGTGATTTTACATCTGAGTTAGTTCTGGCTGCAGATAAAGTTTTAATAGTTGGTGATTTTAATATCCATGTTGATAGTGAAAACGATGCATTGGGATCAGCATTTATAGACATTCTGAACTCTATTGGTGTTAGACAACACGTTTCAGGACCTACTCATTGTCGAAATCATACTCTAGATTTAATACTGTCACATGGAATTGATGTTGATGGTGTTGAAATTATTCAGCCAAGTGATGATATCTCAGATCATTATTTAGTTCTTTGCCAAATTCATATAGCCAAAATTGTAAATTCTACTTCTTGTTACAAGTATGGAAGAACCATCACTTCTAACACAAAAGACTGCTTTTTAAGTTATCTTCCTGATGTATCCAAATTCCTTAGCATATCCAAAACCTCAGAACAACTTGATGATGTAACAGAAACTATGGACTCTCTCTTTTCTAGCACTTTAAATAAAGTTGCTCCTTTACGCTTAAGGAAGGTTAAGGAAAACAGTTTGACACCATGGTATAATGAGCATACTCGCACCCTAAAGAGAGCAGCCCGAAAAATGGAGCGCAGCTGGAGGAAAACAAAACTAGAGGTATTTCGTATTGCTTGGCGGGAAAGTAACATATCCTACAGAAAAGCATTAAAAACTGCTAGATCCGATTACTTTTCTTCTCTTTTAGAAGAAAACAAACATAACCCCAGGTATTTATTCAATACAGTGGCTAAATTAACGAAAAATAAAGCCTCAACAAGTGTTGACATTTCCCAACACCACAGCAGTAATGAGTTTATGAACTACTTTACTTCTAAAATCGATACTATTAGAGATAAAATTGCAACCATTCAGCCGTCAGCTACAGTATCACATCAGACAGTGCACTATAGACCCCCTGAGGAACAGTTCCACTCATTCTCTACCATAGGAGAGGAAGAATTGTATAAACTTGTTAAATCATCTAAACCAACAACATGTATGTTAGACCCTATACCATCTAAGCTCCTGAAAGAGGTGCTTCCAGAAGTCATAGATCCTCTTCTGACTATTATTAATTCCTCATTGTCATTAGGACATGTCCCCAAAACCTTCAAACTGGCTGTTATTAAGCCTCTCATCAAAAAACCACAACTTGACCCCAAAGAACTAGTTAATTATAGACCAATCTCGAATCTCCCTTTTCTGTCCAAGATACTAGAAAATGTGGTATCCACACAATTATATTCCTTCTTAGAGAAAAATGGTATATGTGAGGATTTCCAGTCAGGATTTAGACCGTATCATAGTACTGAGACTGCTCTTCTTAGAGTTACAAATGATCTGCCCTTATCATCTGATCGTGGGTGTATCTCTCTATTAGTTTTATTGGATCTTAGTGCTGCGTTTGACACAATTGACCACAACATTCTTTTGCATAGACTTGAATACTTTGTTGGCATCAGTGGAAGTGCATTAGCATGGTTTAAATCGTACTTATATAACCGCCATCAGTTCGTAGCAGTGAATGAAGATGTATCATATCGATCACAAGTGCAGTATGGAGTACCTCAAGGCTCAGTACTAGGGCCGCTACTCTTCACGCTTTATATGTTACCCTTGGGAGATATCATCAGGAAACATGGTGTTAGCTTTCACTGTTATGCTGATGATACTCAGCTCTATATTTCTTCGCAGCCCGGTGAAACACACCAA